>NC_051060.1:16822562-17075062 GCF_904848185.1 Acanthopagrus latus
CATAAGCCCATTTTCTTGGATCAGACCACAGTGCAGAATCAAATATTTTAAATCTAAGCAGAACGTTGCAATGCTTTAGAAGATTGTATTATATCAGCTAACGTGACGTGTGACTTGGAAGTGGTCCAGAAATCTTAAAGCTGCAGGCAGCTTTACACGTTGGCATCTTTAAATGGCAGCAAGAGGAAGCTGTTTGAAGACTGAAGTTTTGATGACAAAAAATCTTGTAAAGGGACATTATTGACCCCAAAACCGCATACTACTGTTAAGGAACCTAGTTGGTTTAATGGATGAAGTGAGGCATTTCTTTTAGTGAAAGTTTTGGAGTGCTCACCCGCAGCTGTTGGAGCAAGAGTTTGAATTTGGCTTTTAAGTTTGATTTGTGACTTCCTTCTTGCAGAGAAGTGCCCTAGTCCAGACTTTCCTCAGCGAGTAGTGTAAAGCCATAGTCTCAGTTACAGTCTCAGTTACAGAGCGATTGATACTCTATTCTACCACATTCCCGATTATGCTGATTGGGCAAAGCCTTGATGAATGAGACAATATACAACAAAAGCACTATGACGTCTTGTTAACGTGATATCCAGCTGTAATGCGTGATTCACTTCTGCAGACCAGGAAGAAAGTGACTAATAGTTCACACTTATTTTGTCAACACCTGCGTGGAAACACGTAGGCCCTGAATCAGATACATGACTCCTGTTTTCAAACAAGAACATGTCTCATTTTATTACGTGCTGCGTTAACAAGACAAAGAAAGAATTGTTTTTGCTGTAGCCTCATGAATTACCTCAGAGTTGAAACAGCCCTCTCATATAGCTTTTTTGGCCCTGATCCTTGAGGTATTTCATATCTGATACCACTAAAGTAACTAGATTTGTTCCTAATGACTGATTTATCTAACCTGAACTAAACTTTTTGCTAATCAGTTGTTGGGGAAGCAGCTATTTGGTCCCAATACTGAAGGTCCTGATTCATAATTATAAAATTCATGAGCTGTAAGCTACATGACGCAGGGCTTTTCTACACTATAGTTATTGGAAGCAAACATTGAGACTGGTTCTGTTAGCATTATCCCACTATTCTTAATGTTCTGTTAAGATTATCATGCATAACTTCAAGTTTTCCTCACGATTAAAACATTAGCTTGGTTAAGGTTTCTTAGCTAACTATACACACTGTTAAAAATATCTGAATATACTCAACTTTTTTTAGATCCTTGATTTTTGCCAAATCTGAGTTTCATGGCAAACTTTTAGAGAAAATGTAGAATAAAAAAGTTTTAGTGGTAGTTGTATAATGGGGTTTGGGTTTGTGACTTCACAAACTTATTCACTTAAGTTACTTGGAAAAGCTGGATGAAATGAGGAAATGGTTACAATATTATATCACTGGTTCTCTCATGGTAAATCTTACAGCAGAAAGCCAAATTCCGGTGATGTTGTGTACGTGTCTTTCAAGTGGAATATTTTCCTCACAATTTCACAACCATGGTGTTTATTCAGTCCGAAAAAATCTTACTATGTTGCAGCTAAGGAATGTTTATGGATACTGGATGCAGTGAGTCAGTAATTAACTGAGATGCAGGAGTGTTGCTTTTGCTGTAAATCATGTGGGAGTGTTTGGGATTGTTTAGATTAAAATCCTCTGGATATTTTGTCAGTTTTTGCATCTTCGCCAGATTGCCTAGGTGGAATGTGTGGAGTGTTTTAATTTGTTTGGGCTGAATGTGTTTTTATTTATGTACAGGAGAAATATAAGGGAAAATTAATTCCTCAGTTTTCTCTCCTGGCATATTTTTGAGATCATTTCATTTATTTAGTAGCTTCATAACACTTGCACTGCCTACCATCTCACACCACACAAATTTTACACCTCAGCTTTGTTTCCCTCCTGCAGCTCTCTAAACAAGCCCTCTCCAAACAAACCCTAAACAAGTTGTCCGGAGCCTAGCGTAGGAAGGGGGGAGGGGGTGAGCTGGGCGGCGGCCACAGCTCGGCTGCATCCTATTAGGACTGGGAGTGTTGAAAAGGGGTGTGGCCTGGAGCCAGCAACATCTGTGCCTGTCCCCTCTGCCCCCACAGCACTCTGCAGAGAAAGGCAGAGAGAAGGAGGTTAGGGAGGGAGTGGATACGCCAAGGAGAAGTTCTCGCCGGCCAGCTGGCTGTTTGCAAGATCTCAAACAGCGGCTCGTGCTGTATGGCGAGTTTATCCCTTGTCTGCCCCTGTGCCATCAGAGACAAACTATTCCCCGTCTAAGTGGATTTTTCTTCCTTGCTGGTTCTGAAAGCGCTTGGGATTGAACGACTTTGAACCTGCGTGGATTACATACCTTGCGTAGGAAAGGCTGTGCTTTGCGTTGTGTACGAGCATCGTTTTTTCTGTCGACAGTGCAGAAAGCAGGACACTGCAGTGAGTTGAGAATATAAAGGGAATGCTCAGAGCACACCAGAGGCAAGCTCACTCCTGGACAGGGTAAGACGAGCTCAATGAATCTGCCTGTTCTTCCCCATAATCAAATGAATGCGAGGAAAAAGAGTACAGGAGCCGGCTATCTTCTGATTGGAATGTGTGTGTGTGTGTGTGTGTGTGTGTGTGTGTCTTGCATGTGACCGGTATAGTCGGAGGCTATCAGTGTCTCTGTGTGTGCATGATGGGAGTTGGGGCTGCTGGTTTGCTTTATCACTCCCCAGGCTGGATTCCTCTCCCCAAGACGTAGGTGATTGTGTCATGTCTGTCTAATTAGGAGGTGTCGGTGCGGAAAATGGTGTTGCCGTAGTAACCGGTGGGGGGGAGGGGAGGATGACAGGGTGCTCCGACTCGGCCCCGGGGCTGATTTCGTGGTGAGAGAGTTGTCCTGTGTGTACGGGGAATGCCCCATAATGACAAGGCTGGTCTGCAGATAGGGTGAGGTGGTGGTAGAAATATGTGCACACACACAGAGGAGGCTATTGGCTGCTACCTCCCACTAGCTTCTCCCTGTGGTTTGGCGAATGCAGCCCATTATCAGTGTCAAGTGAGTGAGCGAGAGAGAGGATGGCATACTTTTTTCCATCATGGGGGCGGAGTTCAGATAATCAAGTCAATGAAAAGGAAAGTCACCTTGGGCAGAGAGCAGTCTGCTCATTCACCTCGCTCATTTCCTGTCCTACTCGGGTTCCGCTCCTCAGCTCCTCTTGAGAGGCTATGAATACCCCACATCGCGTGTAAATACTATACAGAGTGATGTATTACAAAGCACTGACAGCTAGTCTTTGTAACTCAGGATTTAATGGTTCCTCTGAGTGACGGCAAGCTAGATTTTACCCTGTAATCCTTAATGGTTTTGTTATTTGTTTTTTGTGCGCTGAATTAGAGAGACAATCCTATTTTCTCCCCTATAAACATCCAGAGAAGATTAAAAAGGAGGGTAATGTACGGTGGAAAGGGGCTTACATTAAATCACCCAAGCACCCACCCACCCAGCTTGCACCCGTCACCCACCGCTCTGGTTACCATAGCAACTGAGGAAGAGGTAGGGATTTTTAAAGGACAGGCTGCATACAGCGCAGGGTATCCTAGAGGAGATTACAGTGCTCTCCACACCCCATTATTGATGATCCGAGAGGATGTCAGTTTTTACGGCTCAGAAATGCATTTGTGACCAATACTGAACTGTGCCCAGCTGTGGTGCATGTGACAATGTTTACCGTTCATGATGACCATATGCTATATGGTGGTCTCAGTGGTTCAAAGTCCAAATCCTATATCTAGACTCACCAAAGGTCAGTTCATTTCTGGTTGTTATATCTAGCAGTGTCTCTTATTTTTCAGTTTTCTCTCATTCAATGCCAAATTTTAGTGATGCTGATCATCTAGTAGACAAGACTTTAAGGTTGCACAGACTTTTATGTAGGAGCACAGACATAACCTTGATTCTACTATTTTGTTGATGGTACTGATTCCATCTGCCTGCTGCTGATAATCAAGGTCTTACTGACCCTCTAGTTCAGTCTCCAGCCTTGTTTGTCAGATGTACACCTGCAGCTCTGTCAAATGAGCCTACATTTTTCATCGATTGCAGTCATGTTACAGATGCCATTTAAATTTAGATTTTTTTAAAACTGTCATACTAAATATATGAATATAGCTATTTTTTTCATTACAGAAGGAACTGTCAGGTCACGCCTATCAAGTTTGCTTTGCTTTCGCCACATGAGTGGCTGACTATGACTCTCTGGGGATCAAGGACAAGTCAAATAATTTCTTAAGCTACTCCACAGTATTTCCATCCAAATCCTGGCAATTACCGAAGTACCTCCTGGGGTGTAAGTACCCCTGGTTGAGAGTTGTTACTCTAATTGAATCAACATTAACTGCATGTATTAGATTTTCTGTTTCTAATTACTAAAGTATACCGTTGTTGTTATACCACAATAAATGTTACAGAACTAGCCTGACCGTCAGCTTGGTTAAACCTGGTCAACCCGGTCATGAGAAAACTTAGACATCTTGATTGTCCAGTCTAAATGATAATACACAGCAATTTTCCCAGCATCTGCTCACTGAATAATATGCTTTGGGTCATTAGATTCAAGACAAAACACTGCATTTGTTCAGAGCTGCACATTAAGAACATCCAAAATATACTGGAGCAAATTAATCTATCTTAGAAAAACTTTTTTTTAAAAATTTTTATTTATAACCCAGACTTGAAACTGCATGACAAATGCAGATCCTAAAAGTTAAGCTGCTGTTATGAAATAGGCAAATTGTTTGCAGTGTCAACATCTAGCATATGCTGTCTGTTAAACTTTACCTTTTCTGCGAGGTGGTAACTGAGGGTAACTCGTGTTTTATGAGCTATTTTTAAACAAAACTGGGTTTTTTTCCACTGTTTTGGAACACAGCCAAAAAACTTGAACCCAGATGACTAAGCTAAAAACCTGGCAAGGATATTGTTGTATGTTTAAGTAGAAACCCTCCTTGCCCGGAGTCTAACCTCCACTTGAAGGGTTGACCCGAGGAAGAATGCTAACACGTTTAGAGTGGGGGGTTGTAGAGTCTGTCTGCAGAACAAGTTTGACAACCTTGCCTGCGGAAAGAGCAACAGCCTTTAACCTGCCTTTTAATCTCTGTCCTCCCTAACATTTCAGGCGCACACTCCCTAATCCTAAATGTAATTTTTTTTTGCTTTGTGCTATTATTCATTCATGTAAGAATTAAAGGGGAGTACCACTGAATTACTTTTTAAGGCATGGAACAGGTCGTTAATCATATATCTTATTAAAATATTTGTCAATTATCCCCATTGATCAGAAGTATACTTTCTTGTTCTGTGCAATTCATTCTAAAGTTTAAACACACATGCATGGTGGGCCTGCCCGTGAATGGAGCATCACTTAAGGAAAAAGAAACCTCTCAAATATCTCTTTATCATCACTTTGTCAATGAAATAATGCTATGGCCTCAGGATGAGAAATGAACAGTCAGCTAGTGAGCTTCCTCTCATCACAGCCTTTGTCGTCTGTTCCTGTGTTTTTGATAATTTCTGACCAGATTATTGAGCTCGACTGTTAAATCCAGGTGTGGCCACAGTTAAAGAGGCTGGTTTTTAACTAATCTAATTGATCACAGACCAGCTGTGACAAGGTGCCTGGATGACATGTGTGAAGTCTGTGTAATGAGGAAGGATGTGGAAAAACAATTAGATTACCTCCATGTGACGTGGCTAATAAGAGTTCCCCTCTCTCAGTTACAGCAGATACTGGAGTGCCTGTGTTGGTAACAGAGTGCAGAATGATATTTAGCTTTATTGTGGACCATTAAATGTCATGTTGTGATCCAATACACAGACAGAATTTTAGATGTTTTTGCATTCAACCTTGTTGCTCAGTATTTGCATTGTAGTATGAAACCATTCTCATAGTAATAGTAAAATGATATTCCCTGGATATTGGGCTCAGCACCAAAATGCAATGTTTATGAGTAGCAAACAGACGAGTGTTGTAACTCACAGTTGTTTTTCCAGTTATCTGACAAATCAGTTTGTCTGGAAAAGATGAGTAGACAATGAAAAATTCCCATAACTGTTTTCCACAGCCCAAGGAGGTGTGTGTTTTCTGTAGGAATTTCCAAAATATGCAAACACTTGAATTGGAGAAGCTGGAACCAGAATGTTTTACTTTTATTTTGGATTAATTACTTGAATATTGGCAGATCACAGATTCATTGGCATCTGCGTAAATGTTGTCCGACGTGTCTTTATGAAAATTGTGTTTGTTACAGAACTAGGAATGTCCCAGTCAGGTTTTTTCACCCCGTTACCGATCCAAGCATCTGCCGATACCGAGTCCCAAGCCGATACTTAGCCTTAAATAATATTTTCCTGGATAACACAGCTGCATTGGGGGAAAAATCCTGAATCCAAGCTGTTCCCTAATAGATTTTTTTATTGTGTTGAAACAAAGTATATACTTTCATACGACTCTTTCATATTCTGCATATACTATTGCAACATTGGCCTACCATCTTCCTTGCTTCCTACCATCTCCAGACCCTAGTGTACAGAAGTGTGTGTGTGACGCAGCCCACGCTTGGCACATCCATATCATCCTTTGCTATTTTACATATTCCATACATTGTCTCGTAAATTGATGTGGACCCATTGCCTTTCCTTTTTACACGCATTCAGCATCTCCTCGATTGCCTGTTTTACATGCTCTGCCGAACGAGACCCACGAAACTAGTGCTCTAGTGATCCCGATCCTGCAGATTGGCTTGGGACATCCCTATACAGAACATAATGCAGAAAAAGTCACTTGAAATCATTTTAGAGCGTTCAATTCCCAGTGAAGTTACTTTGTCAATGCATTATGTAATTTTGGACAATAAAGTCTGTTGTTGAATTGTATAATATCCTGCCTCGATTACATAACATTTTGTCACAAGGGTTTGATAACCACATTTGAGAGATCATTGCCAAAAATATGCGTTTATGTCTATATTCGGTTTATATGATAACATTGGCAGATATATTGACATTAGAATTGTCTCACTTTCTTATGTTGGTATCAGCATCTGTCCCAAAAATCCATCGTCAGACTTAACAAAGAAATCAAGGTAGTTCATTTGATGGTGTTTTTATTGCCAAAAATAACATTGGTTTGGCAAAGATGCAGTACAAACAGTGGAGCAGCGCCCTGTTGCTCAAAATAAACACATAGATCAATGTGCACACCGACGCATGTCATCATAACAACTGGATACAGCTACCACACCAAATGAATCACATCACATTCCTGCAGATGAAATGTTTTACACGACAGTCACAGCTCACCATAACTCTGTCACAGTCCACTGTTGCTACTTCAAAGCCCTACAAGATCTGAACTTCTTCAACTTGTAGCCGTGTAGACAAGTACAAAATGTATGAGGTGGTGGAAGAAATGTTTCCTTTGTCTCTGTCTGCGCTCTCTCGCTGTCCCTGTATGCTAATCCTGTAATCTGAGAGCCTCTTCAGCACTACTCCCTCAGCCATGTGACATTAATGCTCCAGAGGCAATGCCTTTGTCATATCTTGACACACAATCCTGTAATGTAAATGCACATGAGCACACAGACATCAGAGCCCAACAGTTCAGCTACTGTAGAGCTGCTGAATTCACGCTAAGGGCAGTTTCATCTGACTGGCCGGCACTGAGAAGTGATTGATTTTAATCTCCTTTTAACCTGCCAATCAGCATTTCTGTCGTGGCCCAGTTATTTTCTGATGTGTGTCCAAGTCTGCATGTGTTTACTCATTGTGTACTTAGGGTGCCATTAAGTAATTGGCTGAACGAGCGTTATGCATGCTATCCAGCTGTGCAAGACAATTGGTAACATCGCATTACCAAAGACGAAATAATTGCCAAATAGTTGGCAGCCGTTGGTCTAATCAGTTTACTTTCAGAAAGAAATTTGCAATGTTGATTTTGAGCAAAAACATGGGGCAGATTTGTGGTTTTCTGTATTGGGAAAAGCAGTACATGTTGAGAAATGGAGATTGTTTTATTACTTTTGATTGTTGTTTCTGTCGAGAATTTTGTGGTCGAGTCAAAACAGTTTTGAGTTTCACGGTTTAAGCAGCCCTTCTGTGTCCTAATATTGGGTTGCTCATTGATTTTCAGCTGGGCAGCTCCCAGCTCAGGCTGTGCGTTTTGATGAAAAGGACTACCACTAGCCTTCACTGTGTGACTCCTGAGCCTTTTGTTTGCAGCTGTCCAGATTGATCCAAAATAAATTGCCATGGGTAGTGCACAACAGACGTTGGGGGTTTCCAAAAGGCCTTAAACATCTTGAGTGAAGCCCATTGCAATCCCTAAACTGTCTCCACTGGCTTTTTTTGATATAAGCGCACTATTACGCTTGGTTGTATTCAGTTTTTTGTCAGATTGAGAAACATTTTAATACAGTGCACGGCAACAGTATGAAACAACACTACTGAGAATGTCAAGATGATTTACATTGGAAATACTTTGGCGGGCTGATCATGAAATTGCAAGTCTGATCCATCCCAAATCCTAAATCGGAAAAGAAGATTAAACTTCAGTACACCAAATGCCTTTCTGGTCTGCCTATAATACAGCTTGAGCCATACGCTGTACAACCACAGTGGTCACTAAAGCTAAACCCAAAACAACACATGAAATTATTTTGATTTTTTGTGTCTGTTAATGTGACAGGACAATTGTAACCATGATGATAACAATAGCAACATGACACTTTATTGATTCCATTTTTTCATGACACATTTCATCTTCATCAGCTAGCTCCACAGAGAGGTCATGGTCAGGCAGAGTCAGTGTCCCTGGAGCAGTGGCAGAGCCTCACTCAAGGACATTTCTAAAAGGTAGATTATTGCTAATTATAGCACTGAGCCTGAGACATACTGTAGCTCCCTTCAAAACAGTTCAAGGTGAAGCAACCCTACTGTGTTATATGGCGTTCTTGTATTGATTGTCGTTTCTGCTTCAACACTCACATTGTCACTCAAGGTTCCCTCCGTTGCCTTTGGCTGTAGAACTCCTTTGTGCTATTAGAAACACAGGAGAGCTGATCTGCTGTGTGACATCCCAATCATCATTAGTGTGACTGATCATTCAGGCAGCCATAGCAGCTGTAGATATCAAAAATTAAAAGTTCATCTCAGTGCTAGAAACTGCTGAGAGATGCCAGCTGGGGCAGAAGAAGGTATTTCACACATCTGTTTTCAATACACTACTGTCCACTGTGTTCTCTCCCCAAGGTTGAATTCCTACACCAAGAGAGGCACTTTATGACTTCAAGTTGACATATTAATATTCATGATTTATGCACAAAGCTACCATTTAAGACAGCAATTATTTTATAATATGCATAATTACACTGGGATTTGACAGTTTTTGAGTAGTTTGATCACGTGTTTTTCAGTTTTCCTTCATGTTTGGCAGCATTCAGCACTTCACCTGCTGTTGTTACCATTTTTATTTTGTTTGTTTTTTTCCCAATATCTTTTGACTTAGGGATGCATTCGTTGTGAAATTTTTGGCTGATACCGATGTCTTTTGCTGTTGACAACTTGTTTTTTTTTTATTTATTCCCCATTTTGTGCCGGGGAAGGAAATCTTAATTTTAAACAAATGACCGACCTGTTTTAAAGCCATTTATCCCTTCAGAGTACTGTCTTTGAAAGAGCCCAAGTTAGATTGTACACATATAAGAAACAACCTTTAATACAACCTTGTTTCACAGAGAAAATAAGCTTTTCTTTGGAAAGTAGTTGCTTCAAATCTGTTATAGCCCACTTTACAACTACCTACTCATTGTTAAGAATACTTAAGTATACATAACCTTAGAAACTGATGGCAGGGGTGTTATGAGCCAGTACTTCATGACTTTGACAGCGAAAAATTGACGTGAAACAACAGATAAACATTGGCCACTGTTACTAGAGAGTGTCATCTCAGAGAGGGTTAATAGCCATCAAGAAGTTGGATAATGGCTGGGATGGTACTGTTTGATTGGCTTTTGTACAAGGGATGTCAGCACCAGTCCCAACAAAATGTATTTCTACTGCATGACATGTAGGGTCAATGCTGATGCCATCCAGCAAATGATATAAATCTTGAAGGAAGCTTGGGCAGTAGAGGAATTTGAGCAAGAGTTGAGCAAACTAGACAGAAATAAATCAGAGAAAAGAGGAAAACAGGCCTTGGCTAAGCTGGTAGACAACAGCTGGGTGAAAAGCATCAGATCATCTTTGAATTCTTGCTCTCTGTTCTTCATTCCTCTTGCACATGTTAAGTAACGTGAGCGTCTCTCTGTGTTTAGCTTAAGAAGCTCCTCTCGGCCTCTGCGTTTTCTCTCCGGCTGACCTGACACTTGCACAGGTTTAATGGAGTCAGTCTTGGGAAGGCACCATGCACGGGCTCTCACACACTTTACAAACACTGGGATTCTTCTTACAGTCTGGACTCAGGCCAGGTCACCCGCCAAACCACATGGTCACGAAGACAACAAGGCTAACTGAGGATAGAAATCTTGTACAGACAAAGACAGAAGTGTTTGTGTGATTTTGAGTTGGCGGGTTTAATTATTGGATGTGTATGAATGAAGTAGCACAAAAGAATCTGATGTTCTACTGTAAGCAGCAGCCCACATAAGTCATTATGTTTCTTCAGTGCAGTCTAGGAGTTGATCTATGTCAGTATAAACAACATTCTTCATGATTATATGGAAAGTTTAGCTGTTATCATTATAATCATCAACGTGTAGACTGTTAAACATTCAAACATGCCAACAACGTGGATAGTTCCTGGAAATATCTATTAATTCCTCTCACTTTTACTGGTTGTATGTGCTCGATTCTATGTTTGAAGTAATTAAAGTATCTTCTCGGTTCAAGCAGGTGGAAGGTGTTGTTGTGTGGGTGTTGTTAAGGGTCACAAGGCTCACCTGGCTATGAGAGGAATGTCCTCTTGTTCTAACAGGCCCTTGTTATGTTGGGAACCTTGACCGTCTGACAGACAACCTCCGGAGGCTAATGCTGGAGCACTAGGGTCTCGCAGGTTAACAATTACAGCACAAACACGAAATTCTAACAGTGACACGGCGACTGAATGTTCAAACCTTAAGACCCCCACGCTCTTTGCCCTCGCTGTCTGCCCTTTTGTACCCACCCTACATGGCCGAGTCATGGCACATCCACAGGTTCTTGTAGCTGGACTGGGACCAGTGCTGTCCCACTTTTGACTCGTGGGTTTACACAAAGTTTACAGCTTGCTTTAGCTAATGGAAAAGATGGGCAGTTTTGTGGACTAATATGGTCAAAGAGGGCTTTGAATTGCTTCCTCCCCTTCATGGAAGAATAGATGGTGAGCGTGAAGCCAAGCAGCTGCTGCTGAAGCCTCTGGTAGTCTATTTGGAAAAGTCAAGGATGTGTCAAAATAAATACACTATCCATTGTGTGTAGTAAGAGTGAGCTGCTGTGTACCTTATCCCATGTGTGGCCATTTGGTCTCAGGTACTTTGTCTATATAGTACATTTTAAGCTCTTTCATTCACTGCAATTTGTATACATTTTCGTTCTTTATTTAGAGAATGGGGATTATTCTTGTCATGGGATAAATTTGGCCATTGTTAGTTTTGTTTGACAGCTTACCCAGTTATTATACTTTTCTTGGCCACCAAGAAACACAAGTGGTAATTTGGATTAATATGTACTGTCTCCCATTAAATGGTCATTGCAATGAATTATTGATAATCGAGTTTACTTTGGAACAAAACAGTAATTTGTTAAATGTATCTTATTTTTGTGCCTTTGTCCCTTTTTATGTTTTTGTTAGCATAAGCATATTAAAGGTGACATTAAAGCAAAGATTAAAAGATGGAGGGTACAGTAGAGCTGGATTAATAGACAATACTATTGTCCATTTGTTTCTCTCAGTTGTGTTGTTACTTGAGTTTTCGTATCCTAGCCACCTCCGTATAGCTAGCCAGCTAAGTTTGTTTCAAGCTTCTGAGGCTGAACACAGACACCGACACTGACATGTGGTGCAGAGAAGAAGACCGTTTTTATACGCAGCACAGGGATGGACTGTATGTCTGACACCTCACCAGGCAGGGATGTGAAAGGGATGTGGCTCTTTGGTGAGATCACTGGGTCAGAGCGAGAGTGTTTAAACAGCGGTGTGCAATGTGAAAATAATATGACAAATTTTGAGATTTTCCTGGAGGTTGGAAAAAGACTCTTGCGACTGTCCCAAATTAGAAAAGTACAGCTTTTGGAGAGAAGAAACACGGATGAGCCGAAAAAAAAGTGACTAAAATAGGACTGTGACGGCGTCATCCTTTATTTACGTAGACCACAAAACATACTTTATTGACTCAACTTAGAAAACATTCCCTTAGGAAATGTCCTCACTTTCCCTTTTAGAAAGAGATAACTTTAGCTGTCGTACGTTGCCTCAGCCCACTGAGTGTAATGAACCACAATCTGCGATTACAGCGAATCTGTGTGACCTGACCATGTTAAATTTAGATTGCGTCACATTGCTTATGATGCATTGTGTCTGGGTGAAGACTCAAATGCTTTGAAAGGTTAAGTGAACGTGGTTATGTCCAGAGAGCTGAAGGTCACCAAGAAAAGACATCCCTAAATTCCTGCAGGTCAGTGCAGCCTCTGCGGTTATGATACTTGGCATCGCTGCCGTGCACAGCAGAGAGAGAGACTGCAGAGCTGTTTTTGTGACATGCTGACGACACTGTCCTCGTGGATATCTGGACACCACGTCTTTGTTTTGCCAGACAGCAGAGAAGTCTTGTGCACTTTAGTCCAATATTCCTTCTTGGAGCCGAGCCAGCAGATCTGAGAACACACACTGCATCTGTCTCCTCTCTTACTCTGTGTGCTTGCACAAATTAGTAGTTTGTTACAAATCAAACCTGGCTGTGTTTTTTCGGTAGTGAAATTTGAGGTCCGTCTCTTCTCAGAACTGTTCCCTTTGTTTCAGCTTTTAGCTTTAGCAACAGTGTAAGCAGACACTTTTGATGTTTGAAAAGCTGCAATCAGAGAACCAAATGCTCCACGAACAGTTCAAGCTGATCCCAGGTCAAAACACCGTCTGAAGAGATAACAATAAGGGCTGGAACATTAAACAAGAGTTGGAGTCTGTGGCCATGCTAACGGATCTTTGAGGCTATACTCTGGCACAGCAGTGCTTTGAGTTTAATTCTAAAGCTAGTACGCTAATATGCTGATGTTTACTTGTTTTCTACTAGTATGGCTGTAGCTTGAATTGGTTTGTCTCCTCTCTTATAAACTCTATGGTACAACCGACACCCTGAGCTAGAGCCCGACTGCTTATATAGCGAAAACCAACTCCTAAATACCCTTAAGCCTTTTGTAAATCTAAACTGAATCCTCACCTGGCAGTACAAGACTTTCTGTAATGTGCTCAACCCCTTTCATCAATGCTGTTCATTTATAACAGCTGATTTCTGTGTAATTTTATCTGTGATATAGAGGCAAGGCAGATGTGGCAGTTCTCCAAGATCATTGCAGACATGTCCTACATAACTGATAAACCTGCAGCTGCTAGAGACCAAACCAAATGTGTAATCATATCTGCTAAGTCAGGGAGAAAGGGAGGGCGTCTGGTCATGATGATTATCAGGATGATTGAGGCGGTGTATATTTGGGTTGGACGTGGGCTCCAAACGCACACCTTATAATGACTCGTCTCCAGCCTGGTTTTGCTCTTTACCCGCGATGACCCAGCTAGTCTTCTAAACAGCGAAAAGCCTCACACACCTCCCACCATGGTCATTGTAAACACACCCATCTAATCACTGCTCGTTAGGTCTTCAGAGGAAAGCTGATGCTGAATAGGAAGGAAGGGGAGATGAAAAGGCCTGAATACACTAATCCTGGCAAATTATGGTCTCCATTTCAAACATCACACTCTCACCGAGCTCTATTGTGTAAACGATATAATTGAGTCTTTCAGTGCTTGCTCTCACTGATACGGTGCATTGTACTTTCCCTTCAAACGTTATGACCCTCCATCATTAACCATTTCCAGGGGCAGACGGCTAGGGTATGAGTGTGGAAAACTCAGAGCCTTGATTGGTTTTGTGTCCTCCAAAATGGAAAGCATTTATTTAGTGCCATTCAAATGGATATTTAAGGACCTTCATATCTTCTGTTTTTCATCGATCTTATGGAAAACGCGACCTGATATTAGTGAATGCCAGTTTAAAAAGCACCATTTCCTTTGGGGTTAAAACTAATCAAGTCCCTTATTTGTGTCCACAGTACTCTCTGACGGAGGCCACACTCTGAGGTGGAGGAGGCTGTAAAGAGGCCCTGAAGGAGCCTCCCCACCCGCCCTACCCCGACCAGCCGGACACATCGGACAGCCATGGCTCCCCGGAAACGCGGCGGCGGTGGCCGTGGTGGTGGCCTCTCTTTCATCTTCTGCTGTTTTAACAGCAGTGATCACCCAGAGATCACATACAGGCTCAGAGAAGACTTTGCCCTGCAGGCCATGGAGCCGTCATTGCCGATGCCAGGATATGATGAGCTGGACGGCATGTTCTCCGAGTTGGTGGTAAGATGATTTTTTTTTTAATATAAAAAAAAAGTTTTGCCTTTGTAGCCTAAGCCTGATGTAGCTCACTCTTCTGTGCCTTAGGGATCCATTGCTGTCCAAAAACGATTAAAAACACATAAATGAGTCACACTGTTTCACTGGCTGACTTATATTTTATTACCAGGAGTTATCCACCATCCTGGTGCTGTAAATACTACCTAGAGCACTAATTTTTTATTCATCTGAAACTGAAAATAGTCCCAGTCAAATGTGCTTTTTATTCCTGTTGTTGCGCATATTTGCCAAAAACAACAATGCCCATCTGCTGTAGGAAATTACAGAATTCTGATTTATTAAATTGTGAGCCATTTTTTAAATATTTTTATTTAGTTGGGGCCACAGACAGATAAGTAACGAGACGGGACTCAAGCTTTGTTTGGGTTATGGTATCATGCTTCATGAACCTTTTTATAGAAGCATTTTTACAATTTTCTCATTCATCAGGCCTCCAAATTAACCAGAGCAACTGATTTAAATGATTTATTTTTACCTTTGTAAAAACCAACAACTGATTCATTTTGTTCTAACAATGCATAACAGACATTTAAACATTTTATGAAACTCATAAAATGTCCTTAAAATCAAATCTTACCACACTGTGGGCTGCATTCCCCAAAAACTTTGCTTCCGCCCATTTTACACTGTCTTGTGAGTAATGGGGCCAGGCTGCCATTCTTTCTGTGTCTTATTGTCACTTCTAATTTGTCGTGCTCTCCCCTCTCTCATGCCCCATTTTCCTCTCCCATGGTTGCCACAGTAATCTAAGCATGAACACTTTTGCACATCAATAGATCTCATTCAGGAACTCTTAATGTCTCGGCCTCCTCCATCTGCTAATTGCTTGTTTTTGTCTACCAGCCTTTATGAAGACATAATTGAGTGAGTTGAGTGTGACGACAAGGAGGCTTTCGGTTGCTCTGTTTACCCAAAGGAAGCAGCCACGTGCTTTTCTTTTCACACAGTATGAGCCACCATGTGCGTGCATAATCAGAGCGGCCTTCCTGGAAAAAAAGATTCATGTTGTGGAATAAGTTTGGGCCCACCTGCTCTGTTACGATCTATTAAACCCGACCTCTGAACTTGTGGTTAATTCGAAGAGTTTTCCAAAAACCTGTTAGGCAAGGTGAAGATCTTTTCCCCATCCTACATTCAGAAAGAAAGGATGAGCCACTCTCTTCACAATCAAACAGAACAACAAATCTGTTGCAACTTAAATAAGAAGCTGCTTATTATGATTGTAAGAATCAATAATGATAGTTGTCTTATTCTCTTTGCTAGTAAGTAACTGGACCCTAATTCATGAGATAAATCAATTGTCCGAACAACCATTTCAGACCTTTGATCATCGCACATATTGATTCATAAGGCTTTATTGCTTTAGCACAGAATGTCCTGGAGATAATAACACTGATGAGTAGTTGCCACAAAATATTTAGCAATCACACTGTTGGGTAAACCACATTAACTTCATCTCTGAAAATAGTTTAGAAGCTGTTTATAGGGACACTTTGTAACTTCTTTCACATTCCACAGGCAAACTGGCTAATTGTTATCATTGGTGATAGTATCATGATTGGATAACACAGATGTATCCTCAAAAGGCTCAGTCGTTCAAAGGCAAGGCTAAGTTCAACACTGACGGAAACACATGAAGGATATCATTGCATTGGCTCAGGAACACTTCATTAAACTGTTGTCAGTAAACAGCTAGTTAGCAAATGATTACTTCTTGTTCTTTATTTGTAAGAGTATGTTTAGACGACCCACTGTATTGTCTCCATGAGCTAAATTGCTTAAAAGCCTCCTCATGACTTTCACCATCTATTTCACATGAAGCTCATTTAGACCTGATCGTTTTTAATGGTTGGATGTGGATGCATCCCTATGCAATGATGTAAAATGCTGACATTACTGCATTTAGACACTGGCAGAAAGCTCCGTGGTATTTAGTCAACACTTCCCAGCAGCACCCTTCGTGTGCCTCTGTGAAATATCTGTTAATAAATCGTGACGCATGTTGTCTCCAGATGTTTGTTACCACATGTCGAGCGGGCAGACCACGCCTTCTCTTTCTCCCCCATTACTCACACGTCTGAAGCTTGAAAGACATCTGATTTGATTCAGAGTCCTATTGAATTACGGTGATATCCCACTGATCGTAAAGAGATTTAGCACAAACTCATCTTGAATTGAGAGCAGAGTTCTGGCGCAACTACTCCTGGCATTCTTAATGTTTTGGGGGGGAATCAGAATTGATTTATGGGGATATTTCTAGATTTGCTGATGGATTGATATCTTATGCAGCTTGTCTGTGAGCTATGTTTTTTGAGATTGATTCTCTATATCGCTTAGTATTGTATTCTTCTATAATATTATCCTCTTTGTATAGCAAATAAAGCATTGTGAAGACATTACAGAATTTTCCTCTTCCTTCAGTGTTCTCTCTTCTCCCTCTTCTCGCCAACATTTCTTAACCTTTACTGCTATTTTTACCTCCCTTTGCAGGATGAGCTTGACCTCACAGAGAAACACAGAGAAGCCATGTTTGCCCTGCCTGCAGAGAAGAAATGGCAAATCTACTGCAGCAAAAAGAAGGTAAAAGACTCTCACTGTGCATCATGTCAAACTCAACATCAGCCTCCACACACTTTCTGTCGACTTGCTGCTTTAACTGAAGAATATCCAAGCTGCCAAGTTTGTGTAATATCGTCCTAGATGCATGAAACTAAAACCCAGACCACAGAACCTTTCTGTTACTTATTTCTCGGCTCACAGCATGAGCCTGTTGTCTGTGGAATGCAGGTGATTGTTATTTTACATCTTTAATGTCAAGCTCATATAGCTGCATATGAGATGAAAGCACAAACATTATAATTCAGGTGGGGATTGATTATTTTTCCACAATGATCCTGACTCCTTTTTATTTATGTCTACATACTAAATGATTGTGCATATTTAAAGGCAGTCTTTCAGAATGCTGAAATGTTGAGGCTTCTGCCTGCGATAATTCAAGGCCCCACACCTTGAATTATGGGTAACAGCCACATTTTAGCGAAGGAGAAAGATGGAGAGCTTCAAAAGTCCAGCTCAGTTAGTCAGAGAGGAACATTTAGCAGATTTAAATGTATAGTACATTTACTTATGCAGACCAAGCAAACGATAGAGAACCTTTAGCAGTCAACATGCTCTCAACTCAGTACAGAGTGCCTGTAATGTACTGTAATGGAAGGCACATTAAATAACAAAAATACATCAACATTTCAAACATTAAACTCCAGTACCACCATGAGAACCATCTATTAAGTTTATTCCCCCAGCCTCATTTCTTAGTCACTTTCCTCAGCACTGTATTATAAGATCAGAGCTCCACTGCGGATTACTCACTTAAGTGGATGTTACACAAGGTAGATATAAAAATAGGGATATGTAGAGGGAGTAAGACAACGGCTAAATTCAGCCTGTTCCATCAGATAATCCAGTAACAGAGCAGGCAGTGTCAAGAATTATAAAGTACAATGTATCACAAGACTGAAATTTAAACCTAGTACCTTTGTTTCGTGTGACTCCAAAGACTGTAAGATTCTTGTGTCATTGTTTGGATATCCTGTCAATTCAAAAAGAAGAAAAAAATAATTCCGTTTCTCCTTTTAAGTTAACACACCTGTCCCATCAAAGCTTTCATGTAGCCATAACATGCTCTACCTCTCTGTGACAGTGTCATATTTCATTATGTCTTGTCGTGATGATGAAAGGGTCGTCAGCTGTTCCTCCATTCCCTTTATATGAGTCCCTCCTCTGCATGCAGGAAATCAAAAACGCCTGCTCTCGTTTAGATCAACTCAAGCTGAGCTTTCAAGCTCCTGCTGAATGTGCCCTTACATTTTTAGTGTATTTGCTATTTAGCAGTGTTACTCAAGGCCGTGGGTATGAGTGGAAAGGATATCCTGTCCGGACTAAAACACGGAGAGGCCATTAGATTTATTCATCTTTTCCTACATCCGGTTATAAACTGGAGGGGAGAAGTGGTGGGGTTTAGTGGATGGATAACAGTTTGTGTGTCCGTTCACGTTAAAGGTTGGCAGAAAAAAGCAGCAGAGGGAAGTGTAAAGATAATTCGCACATACAAAGTGTTGCACTGGTTGTGATTAGACTAATCAAATATGAGGGGGGTTTGTTTTAAATGTAGTTTTAAGAAAATCAAAATTAGTGCAATTGAATATTCGGTGCTTATCATCTTATTTACTTTTTGTTTTGTTTAAATAAAGATTTAAATTTAGATATGAATGAAAAACATCACCTGCCCTCATCACTCCTCATCCTCCAAGCTAACTGGCTTATTTGTAGCTTCATATACATAGACATGAAAGTAGTGTAGATCTTCTCATCTATCACTTAGGAAGTGAAGAAGTATATGTCTAGGGCTGCAGCTATTACTTTCATTACTGATTGATCTTGATATTATTTTAGATTTATTAATTAAGCATAATTGCATAATTAAGTGAAAAATCCTCATCACTATTTACCAGAGCTCAATGTGAAGTTTTCAAATTGCATCTTTTGTCCAACCAACAGTCTAAAACCCAAAGACTTCATTAACCATCATGAATAAAAATGACAAGCAGCAGATCCTTACATTTAACAAGCTGGGACCAGCAAATATTGACATTTTTGCTTGAAAATCACAGATAATAGAAAAGTTAGAAACAAATTTTCTGTTGATTGGCTTGATTGATCTACCAATTGCTGCAGCTTTACATCTTTCCAAAACTTTAAACTGTTTCTTTCTCCTTTTTTTGTTTGAAATCACAAGAGGCCTAAAGACAGACATCACAAGCCATTACTCCTTTTCATCTGGAAAGCCACTTTGTTAAAATATTGATACACTTTTGCTGGACAGAGTGTCCACTAGCCAGCAGCAGCAAGGCGAGTGACGGAAATGGAAACAGCATGGTCTATGCTCCCATTTCTTTGTGTCCCAATTAGTGACCTCCTTTGGAGAAGTCTCAGGGCCCAAAGTAACCTCATAAGGCATGAAAATAAACCCCAATATGTTGCTTTGCCTCTGCTCAGCTATATAGAGATCCTGCTGGGCTGTTTCAGTGTTAGTGCGAAGGCAGGAGAGGATTCAATGGAAACAAATCTATATGTGCTGTATCGACCTGCAGAACGGGGGAGGACGGAGAGACAGAAAGGCATCAATATTGCTGAGTTGGCAGCGGGCTCAGACAGATACAAACTCAGCATCTGAGTCCAGGGAGGAAGGGTGTGTGTGTCTGTGTGTGTGGAGAAAAGTGGAGAAGGAAGCTGTCGGTTGTCCAAGGCAAACAGGAAGGCTTCACTTCCACAGGTGCAGCTTTTGTGTGTGAGGCGAGAGGGGGATGATAAGAAGGAAGGTGGGGTCATTATCAGGGCGCGAGAGATGAGGGCGCTGTTTTTTCGCCAGCCGCTTCATGGCTGGGCCGGGAGGAGATAAGCCGGTGAAAGCAGCAAAGCTGTTTGGTTTGGCCAGGCACCTGAGCTGATGAAATCATGCTGCAGAGAATCAATCTTCTTCCTCCTTCTTGTCTGCTCTCTCTGAGGCTACATCATCTGCCAAGAAACAGATTTACTGATCTGGCTGTTAGCAGAGATGTTGCAGTTAGGTTTCAAATTTCATTAAAAAAAAGGAAAAAAACACTTTAATTTTTGAGAGGCCAGAGCTGTAACTTCTTTTAAGTCAACTGAGATTGATTCTTGTTTCTTAATGTGCCTTTGATCCTCTTGAATGTGGAAATAATAAATGGAACAGAAATACACTCTCTCATCATGACCCTAAATAAACTGGAGACATCCAAGCGTTTGAATAGTGCCAACTTCCGATGTGAAAGTTTAACTTTATAAGAGGCGAAAGGAAGCGGTCCCACCTCTGCGCCTGCTCCGCTAATGGACTGAACTTCTTCCAGCAGCCACTCGGTCAAGCTGGCACTGGTCTTCAGTGGAACAGCAGGATCAGACCTTCCCGTCGCTGCACGATCCCTGCGGACCAGCCAAGGCCCTTCAGTTTCTGACGGAGCGGCCAAGTCTCTGCACGCCGCTTTATTAACTGACGCCCAATTAGTTTCTGATGGTCACAGCTCACTTGTGCTTAATGGAGCGAGAGTTAAAATGAAAGCTGGGGGGCCCTTTTATGTACAAGCCAAGTTCATGGTCAAGTCATTTTCTCCTGAGTTAGACAATTAAATCATCTAAGAAATGTCTTGCAGTAATTTTTTTCCCCACTTGTAATGCACACAAACGTGCCTGTCAGGAGATTAATCTCAGGATAAATCAGGCCACGTCCTTAATCCACAGTTTTAACATTCATTTGCTAATCTCGAGATTTTCCCAAGCAGCTGTGCTCTCTTTTCTGCACTTCTCACCACTTCCTGAAACTCATTGAAGCGCTCAATGATAAAATGGGCTGGATATCTGTGTCGCCCTACTTTGAGTTTCTGCTCCATTTTCTGGCTTTTGGCTATTTATGCCTCAGACCGTCTGTTCGCCGTGTGTTTGTAGCTGTTTGTATGTTTCTTTAAAGTCAGTTGATGAAGTTCTCCATCTGGTTTGGAGTTGCACTTTGATGTATTCAAACATCTGTCATGAAGCAAACAATTTGGCTGCTAATGTAACTTTCTGGTGTATTTCATTCAAAACGACATTCTCTGTAACCTTCCAACATTCCAGTCACTCCCAGTTAATTTTCATAAGACAAACACACACATCTGACTCAACAACCTTAACCTAACATTAACTTATCGCAACTTCAGGGAGATTCCAAGAGTTTGGAAAATGTTTAATTATAACCGTTAAGTTTGGCAAAAAAAAACTAGAACTAGAACGTCACTCAGTAGAGTGAACACCACCGGCAAGGTCCAACAGTCTCCTTGAATGCATTCAAGCCAAATCCAACATCACATAAAACACATTTAAATCCATTAGATCCAGATTTTTTGCTTGGATCTGTATCACTCATGGATAACAGCCACCTGAATACACCTGATCTTTTTCATTTAGATCCATGTTTTATTTCCATCCAAGTTTCATGGAAATACATTCAGTGATTTTTGTGTAATCGTGCTGAAAGACCATCCAACCATCAAACAAGCAGACACAGATGAAAACATAGCCTCCGAGGCAAAAGTAAAAATACTTATTTTCACCGTAATCTGGTGTTTCATCATCCAAATTACTCAGGTCAAACAAACATCTGATTAATATTTGAAATCCAAGGACTTCCTTACCCAAAGTTAACATTATTCATTGATTGCTGTGGGTATAAAGTGTTTCTGTAAACTTTATTTTTGGCATTTGCATTTTAGAGTTCAAATTTAAATGTGATGACAAAGGCTAGAAATGTGGGTTAAGGTATCTTAAAGGTGCTTGATTTTTGAAGTACTCAAAGGAGATAATCTGTGAGTATGTTAAAAAACGAGGAGCATTCCAGGCATTCTGAAATGTTTTAGAGCCCTGATTAATACCTGGTGGTCCAAACATGTTGGCTTTTTAAGGACTGGCCTTTTTTAAAATTATTTAGCCATTTGTTAAGGCCTGGGTTGCCTCTGGGTCTTAAATATTTCTCTTCTACAGCTGTAAGAACCCTTTGTCTTCTCTTTTCTGTCAATATTATGTGACATTCAGTAAAAGAAAAGTCCACATTAATCACTGTACAATGTCATTCATTCTCTTTTATTCTCTGTTTTTTCAGGAACAAGAAGAAAACAAAAGTGCAACTAGTTGGCCAGAATTCTACATCGATCAGCTCAATTCAATGGCAGCTGTAAGTAATAACATGAACTTTATTTATTCTTTGGATGGAAAAGTTACAAAATATTTCTGGAAGAAACAGCATCTGTTGTTCTTCCTGAGATTATTTATTCTTCTTATTCAAGTGTCCTTAAAGCCGTCTGTGTGAAATATGTGATTCAGGGCGAGATAAATAAAGCTTGACTTGACAAGTTTAAACTGAATGAAGTTAATAGTGTGCCAACAAAAAAACATACACAGCAATTTTTTCTTTACTCTAATAGGAATGTGACAAAACAATGTAATTGAATTATACTGTACTATGATTGTTGCTGTCTGTTGCATACTGTATCTTCAATTTAACCCACAAACTTCATATTTTGGTAGAAAGAAACATGCTTTTTGCTGTTTCTTTCTCCTCTCTCCCTGCCTTACTGGAATTACTGTTTTCCGTTTAATATGGTTTTATTTTTTGTCGAACAGAGAAAGACGCTCCTCGCTCTGGAGAAAGAGGACGAGGAAGAGAGGAACAAAACCATAGAGAGCTTGAAGACGGCTCTGAGGACACAACCCATGAGGTGGACGAATCCTTCTCTCATCTCACTCTCTCGTCTTTTTGCTTCATCCCTGCTCTTTACGTAAAATGTCATCCATCATCGCGTCTCTTTTCATTTGACCTTCTGTCACCCTGTCCGTCAATCTTTTCCGCTCCTCACAGCAGTATGTAAATGAGTCCAGTCATAAAGGTCACTGCAGTGTTGGTTGAAGCTTCTTTATTGATGTGAATGTACTCTGAAAACGCAAATGTCCTGAGTTGCTTATTACTTGGGGTAGAGGGATAATTGCATCATCATTGAGCTTAACAAGTTAAAACTCATATGTGTTTGTCACTAAACTAATTTTCTCCTTGTGTGTTCTCCTCTCAGGTTCGTGACTCGCTTTATCGACCTTGACGGCCTGACGTGCATCCTGAACTTCCTGAAGAGCATGGACTACGAGACAACAGAGTCGCAGATCCACACGTCTCTCATCGGCTGCATCAAAGCGCTGATGAACAACTCGCAGGGCCGCGCCCATGTCCTCTCTCATTCCGAGAGCATCAACATTATCGCTCAGAGCCTGGCCACAGAGAACATCAAGACCAAGGTGGCGGTGTTGGAGATTATGGGCGCTGTGTGTCTGGTGCCTGGTGGGCACAAAAAAATCCTGGAGGCCATGCTGCACTACCAACGCTTCGCCTGCGAGAGGACACGGTTCCAGGTGAGCAAGTTGAGCTGTTGTATGACATTAGGACAGATAAAGTATTTTATATCTAACACCTGTGATGACCTGTTATCCCACAGACTCTTATAAATGATCTGGACCGGAGTACAGGGCGATACAGGGATGAGGTCAACCTGAAAACAGCCATCATGTCCTTCATAAACGCGGTGCTTAGTCAGGGTGCTGGAGAGGTGAGTTACAGACAGTTTTCACGCTTCCTTTAACACGGCAAGCTCATCATGTCCCCTATCCACTCATACAAGAGACTCTTTAAAATACTGTTCGAATCATTTTTTAAATCCTAATTTGTTTTCCTAAAATACAGACAAGTGTGGAATTCCGTATCCACCTACGATATGAGTTTCTCATGCTGGGGATCCAACCTGTGATCGATAAACTACGTTCTCATGAAAACTCCACATTAGACAGGTGAGATTGAACATGGAAAAAGTCTCTTTCCCAATCCAAAATGTAATTGGAGCTCTGAAAGAATTCACCTGCTTTGTTAATTAGAGAAATAAGGGACTAGTTTGGTCTCAGAAAATGGTCATCCGGATTTACAAATCTTATTTCAAATCTTTTTTTTTAATTTATGTGAAAACAACTTTTTCTTACCCAGAATACACAATAGCAAATAGTTAAATTTGAAGCAGTGTGTAGAAGTGCATCACATTTTCAGGCTGCCTCTCTAATCCAGCCTTTTCCTCTCACACTTTCAGGCATTTAGATTACTTTGAGATGCTGCGGAACGAGGATGAGCTGGCTTTGTCAAAACGTTTTGAGTCGGTAAGAAAACTTGATAGTATTCATGCATTATGTATGACTCTAAAATATTTGTATGAGATTTTCACATAGGCTGTTGTTTTACCTTTTTCTCCACCAGATACATATAGACACCAAAAGTGCCACCCAAGTTTTTGATCTCATCCGCAAGAAGATGAACCACACTGACGCATACCCGCACTTTATGTCTGTCCTGCATCACTGTCTCCTAATGCCACGTGAGTGCTTCTTTACATGAGTAATCACTGAAGACGATCTGCTTGTAATGTCTGCCACTAGGGGTCTCTCAATCAAAACAGTGAGGATGAAAGGTGTAGTCTAATGTCGTGGAGTAGCATGGGATCATGAGAATTACTGTCATCATTGTTGAATAACTCCCATTGTCAATGAAAATCAATCTATATGTCTACAAAATGTGCAAATTTAATTTAAAGTAATATTGAGTCACGTTCACCTACTTCTTTCCTCACTCTGGGACTACTACTACATACTACATACTTTCCTGGGAGGTATAGTGATTAAAAGACAACGGTAAATTAAAAACATAGTACATGTGAAACTATAATATAAAACTATAATGAGGCTTCAAAGAGAGTAGTAGTATTACTCCCACAAAATATTCAGAGCATCTGTACCTGCTGGTTTCTGGCCAAAAAGATAAGGATGTTGACTTTGTTCAGATTAGTCCACCCAGTAATTGGATAAGCACATTCCCAGCCAAACTGAACGCTCTGCTTACTCAGACTGCTGTCAGCTAATGTTTACTGTAATTTTTGCTGATTGCAACTAGCCAACTTTTCCCACGACAGCTGACCTGAAAACAAAGAGCCACCCAGCAGCCACAGTTGCTTTATTCTTTGATGCTCACCTTCAACTCTAAGTGGCTTTTCAACAAGTTACTTACCTGAGGCATTAAGAGTTTAATTAACTCTTCAGCCACACCTAGGGAGTGTTACACACTAGTGTTCATAAAATGCAAGCTTGTGATAACCAAAATAGTATCACTGTGAGGCCTTGAACACTTTATGAATGCAATTTGATAACCTGTATTTCTAGTGCCTCTTGTTGGCATAATTCAGTGTAACTTTTCAGTATCATTTACTTTGATTCCCAATGTGAATCCAACTTCAAACAGTGCTTTTTAATCTTAATCACTGATTAGAATTCTAAAGATCAAGATGGCAGGCTGATGGGGAAACTCTCTTTCTCTTTATCCTCAGATAAGAGGAGCGGCAACACGGTGCAGTACTGGCTGCTGCTGGATCGCATTGTCCAGCAGATGGTCTTACAGAATGACAAAGGTCACGACCCTGACGTCACACCACTGGAGAATTTTAACGTGAAGAACGTTGTCCGGATGTGAGTCCTCTGATTGCTCAACCACATGAATCAGTGCATGGAACAGATTACTCTGCTGCCAGATTGAAGAATGGAGAACAGTGTTTGTGTTCCTGTGGAGAAACCATGTGCTCACCAGTGTTGGCTTAAAAATAGCATTGCTTTTAAGTTCAGAAAAACAATGACTGGAGTTGTTCAGGCAGACACTGTAGGTCATTATGTGTGTCATCCTTTCTGCAGGCTGGTCAATGAAAATGAGGTCAAACAGTGGAAAGAGCAGGCGGAGAAAATGAGAAAAGGTTTGTTAAACTATGAATTGGTTACGTGAAATAGATTAAGCTTGTGAGAGGTCGTTGCAAATAAAAATCAATACCGCTGTGACTTGCCATCACAGAGCACCACGAGTTGCAGCAGAAGTTCGATAAGAAGGAGCGTGAATGTGACGCAAAGACGCAGGAGAAAGAGGACATGATGCAGACGCTCAACAAAATGAAAGAGAAGCTGGAGAAGGAGAGCACTGAGCACAAGAATGTCAAACAGCAAGTGGCCGAACTCACGGTCCGACTGCATGAACTCAGCACAGTACGTTGCCCTTTATGTGCACTTGGTCGCTTTATGATAAGCTTGAAATGCTCTGCAATAAAGTATACAAACCCTGGTGGTTGAGTTCACACAAGAGCTGTTTATAATCATCCCACCATCAGGAGTGACTCTTCAAATGTCAAAATACCCCGCAGCTGCAAAAATAGAAACCATTTAACACATTTGTCTCTAAATGTCTAAATTTATGTTATTGTTACATACATGTAAAAGTTACGCTTATTAATATGTCACCACAATATGTTACCAATCAATGAAATAAGAAGGCCTTTTTTGTATGATTAAATTACAAGAATGAAAAAATTAAAAAGAACAAATTTATACCTAACACTGAAAAAGTGATGTGATGAAACTCTCCCTGATGTTCCTCTTTACCAGCAGAGACAAGCAGCTGTTGTTCCTGGCGGCCCTCCCCTCGCCCCCGGTCCCCCCGGTGGCCCTGTGCCTCCTCCACCCATGCCAGGTTTTGCTGGTATGTGCCCACCTCCCCCGCCTCCTCCTCCTGGGGGCATGATGCCCCCTCCACCTCCTCCTCCCCCTCCTCCAGGTGGTCCCCCACCTCCTCCAGGGCGCCCACCCATCGGGGGTATCCCTCCCCCACCTGGTGCGCCTCTAGGACCATCCCTGAAGAAGAAGAACATTCCCCAGCCATCCAACGCTCTCAAATCCTTCAACTGGGCCAAGTTAGCTGAGGTGAGAACTGTAACTGGGAGCTGGATAGACTGTGTTCATGATTTGTGTTGAACTATTAACTGACATGTTCTCCAATGCTCAGAATAAACTGGAGGGAACTGTATGGATGGATGTGGACGACGCCAAGGTTTTCAAAATCCTTGATCTGGATGACATTGAGAAGACCTTCTCAGCCTATCAGAGACAGCAGGTACTGAGCATGATGCAGCTCACCTCGCCAACCCACATGTCGTCATCTAGTGTCAGAGAGGGACGGTAGTTGGGGGCTCAGCTTGCTTGCATTTTCAAAAAATTGTTCCTGTTTGGCATCTTTTGAATTCTCAAGCACAGTTGGAGAAATGAGAAGGTTAAATAATTTGTAAGAGGGAGAAATTGCAGGGCGAGTTTTGAGGGTTCATTAGATGCACAACTCTCCTGCTTGAATCATCTTAAACACCTTCTAATATTTGACTGAAATGCTATTTTTTGCCATTTTCTTCTTTTGGTTTTGATCATTTTGCCAAATGTGACTGAAAAAATGCATGAGTGAGCTGCTCTGAATCACCTCTACTTTCCTCAGTTTACAATTCATGTAGTTATCATTTCTTCTTAATCAGTAGTCTTTGTAGTTGTACAGAGAGGAATGAGCATGTCTCTTCAAAGTTCAACATGTCAGCAGACACTTATGTTTCTACTCATATACGACCTTCAGCATGTCCAACAGACAAGACGTAAAAAAGAGATTGTTAATGAACTAACTGGAACGCAAATACAACAAGTAGACACACCCAACAAATTTCCTATATGCACAGCATGTGAACTATAAGCACGTATCGATCAAACTCTCACCTCACTGCTGCTCACTCCATCACTGATGGATCCATTGTCATTTAAGTGCTGAATAAGCTTCGATTCATTTTGCTGTTTGTTTTTTTTAATGGGCTGCGATCACGTAACTGCTTTACTTATTCTAATGAGTGCTTACATCTTCCCTGCTTCTTGCCTGCATTTTAGGACTTCTTTACGATCAATAACAGCAAACAGGTGAGTGCACTTACGGTACAGTCAGTATACAGTTTGAAGTTTTGTCGGTCCTCGTGGATTCAATCAGACTTCATTTATGTGTTTTATGTCGTGTCTTGAGCATTTTGTTCAGAGAGTCGGTTGAATTGACTTGTGTGTCGTGTTTGCATGAATATGTTACCGTTTCAAACCCTCTTCACACCGTATTCTCTCTTGATTGGTATTTAGGGGTGTGTGTCATATTCATTGTCGTGTGGGTGACTTAATAAAACTAACCTTTGCACATTAAAATAGCCCGTTGTACTCTGACCTCTTTGTCACTTTTCCTCACAGAAAGAGGCAGAGGACGACACGCTGAGCTCTAAAAAAGTCAAGGAGCTGTCAGTCATCGACGGCCGTCGAGCTCAAAACTGCAACATCCTCCTCTCGCGGTGGGTTTACTTCAGCATCATTACAAACACAGCTGACACTTGACAGGTTATGATATGTATTTTTCATGCTCTCATCTGTTGTGTGCTGCAGGCTGAAGCTTTCAAACGAAGAGATCAAGAGAGCCATTCTAACGATGGATGAACAGGAAGACCTTCCTAAAGACATGCTGGAGCAGGTAAGTCACCAGGTTCCCAGCATGAAGCAGAAGCAGCAGCTCTCATGCATTCTGTTTATACGCACCAGTTGGTTTTCTCCAGTAAGCTGATTATTTCTAAAAAGCATTTAAAGAAGAAACCTGGTTACTGTAATTGGAGGAAGGGATCAGTGAAACCTTCCCACGTAGATTTTCTCTTGGAGATCTGATTTCTTGGCACAATTATCCAGGTAACCAGGTTTCTAATCAACCTTTTACATATTGATTAATTAATTAATTAATTAATTAATTAAAATGAATAAATAAAAATACCTAAACAAAGGAAACTATTATTGTGTTGTATTGTTACAATTTAAAGTGGTACCTGGACCCTACATTTCCTTAAATGACTGACTTCCTGTGCCAAGTGTCACTAAACATTATAGTAATTGTTAATTTAGTATACCCTAATAAGATTCAAAGTGCTTTGCATGACAAAATAAGGAAGGTCAAAGGCTAAATAAGTCTTTCTACAACTAAAGACTGTTTGCAGCATTTGTTAACAGATAAATCAGAGAGCAATGTGACACTTTTCCTTTTAAAATCCAGGCCTTCAAAATAAGTTACAGGTTAGAGGAGAAACACCCTGATGTATTCAGAAAAAGCATTTCAGACATTCAAGAATCAAATTTCATTTCACTTTTGTGTAGCAAATGGAATCTTTTCCCTTCACTGTCAAGTGAAAAAATGTTTTTAGGACCCTTTAAAAAAGAATGTGTCCTAGGTGACACCCATTGTGTTGGAAATCTGATTACAGTGTATTTTGCTCAGGAAAAAATATGTTGCGTGTCGTGTCATGTTAGCAGAGCTTCTGCCCTGTTCATCTACCAGAATGATGCAGATGAATTAGTTTTTTCTTTGGCCATCAGCTGCTGAAGTTTGTCCCTGAGAAGAGCGATGTTGATCTTCTGGAGGAGCATAAACATGAGCTCGACCGGATGGCAAAACCCGACCGCTTCCTCTACGAGATGAGCAGGTACTTAACTTTCATTTACCTTTTTATTTCTGTATTAAACAGGTACTACAGTCAGACCTGACAGCTTCAGGCCATTGTTTCTCTGCAGATCAGATCTGCAGAAAAACAATGGCCATTGTTCACATTTTAGTCCAGGCAGATAACTGAAATGACACATGGGTTTGTACTGAGCAGGAAAAAATAGCTGCCTGTGGTGATTGGAGTCGGTAATGTAATAACAGTATTTGTGTTGCAGTTTTGTAAACAAATCACTCTTAATATCAAAGCAACAACGGAAAACAAAAAGATCATTTTTGTGATGATTTATTTTAGCTTGGCAGATTTTTGTCGTTTGAGTTTACAGAGTCCAACATGGACTGGAGTACAGATGTCACTGTGGCCTTCATTAGCTGCAGAGTTGGTGGTTTATAGGCTGAAATCTAAAATGCTGCCAAAAATAAGCTTCATTACCACAACTGAAACTTTACATATGCCATTTAAATAAGCACATAGGCGGCTTGCTCAAGCACAAAGTCTGTGTTTGTGGCTTTTGTCTTAATGTCTGGGTTTCCCTGTTTATAATCTATTATTTTTTGTCTATTTTTGTCCTCCTCTGACACACATTTTCCATCCCCTGTACAGAATAAACCACTACCAGCAGAGGCTGCAGTCTTTATACTTCAAAAAGAAGTTTGCAGAGAGGATAGCCGAGATGAAACCCAAAGTTGAAGGTGGGAAAAGTCTCATAACTCAAATATATTATGTTTTTTTTGTTTTCATTTTTACTAAGGAAAACCTTCTTTGGTGTCATCGTCTATACCATCTTATATTTGGAGATTTTTACTTATTGTATTTGTTGTCTTAGCTCTGACCAAGGCTTCTAAGGAGATCTTACACAGCAAAAACCTGAAGCAGCTGTTGGAGGTGGTGCTGGCCTTTGGAAACTTCATGAACAAGGGTCAGAGGGGGAACGCTTACGGCTTCAAGGTGTCTTCACTCAACAAGATCGCTGATACCAAATCCAGCATCGACAAGTGAGAACATTTCTCTGTTTTAACATCAAAACTTGGCCTGAAATCTATAAAAATCACATCTGGAGCAGAGAATGAGATATAGTTGAACTCCACATTAGACTTCCAATGCTCCATTGGTTAGTTGTCAGCTATTAAATTAATCACTACCTATTTTGATAATCTATAAATGTGTTTGAGTTTTTTAAAGGAAATTAAGGTCTCTGATTCCAGCTTCTTAAATGTGTTTTTTTCAGATGTCTTTACTCCTCTGTGTCATTAAACAAATTATCTTTGGGTTGTGGACAAAACAAGACTTCTTGGGCTTTTAGAAACACTTTTGAACTTTTTATAGATCTAAAAACTAATCAATGTAGAGAAAATAGTTTACAATGAAAATAACCATTCACTGCAGTCATACAGTATGTATTGGCCATTTGTTCACTCAGCTTGTCCCTGTGTTTGCAGAAACATCACTCTGCTGCACTACCTGATTACTATTCTGGAGAAGAAATACCCCAAAGTCCTGATGTTCCAGGAAGATCTGCAGAGTATCTCAGAGGCAGCCAAAGTCAAGTAGGTGACGCTCGACATCCACCTGCTTCTCTCGTTTGCTTCCCATTTTGTATTAGTCTGACTCACCGGAAGTAGACTGTAGGCTTTCTCCTCCCTTCTGCTATCTGCGTGTTACCATTTATAAAATCCATGTCGCTACAGGAAACAACAACTTCTCCAAGCCAGCAACCTACACGCTGAAAATAACCCTAACCTGGTTGCTAATGGTACAAACCTAAGCAAGCCAGCAGCTGTAACATCTGTTTTGTCTGTGGGGATTTAGCCATTTTAATGCCAGGGCTCACCTCCCTTAATACAAAACAGGTTCCACTGATAGTATTTTTTAGGGACAGCCTTGCTGCATCCTGGATTTAGTGACGTGCTAGGCACAAGATGAGCATTTCCCTCTATATCTGAATGAGAACTGGTACATTAAGACCTTTCTACAGAGCTGACACAGTGCTTTTCTATGTGTGATGAATTTTATATTGAACCATCGTTTTTTTTTTGCAGCATGACTGAGCTGGAAAAAGATATCAACAACCTGCGCAGCGGCTTGAAAAGTGTGGAGAGTGTGAGTCACAAAGATCTATGAGATAATCCATGTTACATACTGCTCAGTCTGTTACACTATGTTTAGCACAGAGCTCTTCTTTAATTTTTTTCCTTCCCGGATCATTTTCACCCGCAGGAGCTGGAGTACCAGAAGAAGCGACCGCAGGAGCTGGGCGACAAGTACGTGTCGGTGGTGAGTCAGTTCATCACCGTGGCCAGCTTCAGCTTCTCCGACGTGGAGGACTCTCTCACCGAGGCCAAGGAGCTGGTGAGTGGGACGGCGCCACTGTCACTTGTAGACACAGATGCTGAAAGTTTGTGTCCCATTTCCTCCCGGTGCAGCTGTTTCTACACGGCTTATTGACCTCATCAGTCACCTTTGGAGGAAAGCTAACAGCAGGAGGGAAGTGTTTCAGCTTCCCGCAGCAGCACTGCTGACGCTTTATTAGTCAGCCTGCTGGATGTGTGCAGGGCGAGGGGAGCCAGGATATTACTTTACACCGATATGTTGGGCATCGTCTGGACATCAGCAGTGATTGCAGCTACAGACCTTGCATATTACTTTGCAGGTGTTTTTTTTTTTTTTTTTTTTTTTTACTTTTAATTTTAGTGTGCGTTGATCTTCAATGAGAAAAAAGTCTGGATTTTGCTGCCATTTTAAGAGAAATTGGCTTTTTACTGCCAGAAACTTGAGCATGTTCACCTCTCGAGGGAGAGCTTGACACTCTGAGGGTAAATTTATGTGTCTGTCCACATTTATTGGTGCAAGATGATACAAGTTTTTATCTTGAGCATGGTTTTTGCCCTACTGTGTGTGTGTGTGTGTGTGTGTGTGTGTGAGACTACCTTGACCCAAGTGCTTACCTGGTCACATGGCAATCATTAGTTCCTGTGAATCATTTACAGTGTCCTACAGTTAAATATTTGAGAGTGTTTACAGTGGTCCTCTGTACTCATGATTGGGGAACAGAGGAACATGGTGACCCTTTTAAGCAGCTCCCTGCATCTGGTTTGTTAGTGAGTGTGTTAGCATATAATAAAACAGCTGCAGCATAACAGGATGTAAAGATAAAGTTAGATTTTAGGTATTACTGTCATGCATTAGGACAATCATATCCCTCAACAAAGAACTATTAATTAGAGTGCTAAATGCGTCTTTGCTCCTCCTGGTAGAGGTTTGCATTTTATGGACAGAGCTGCAGTTAACATACACATCTCAGAAGGTACATGGTCTCAGCGGGATCTCACATCTGGATGTTCTCCTTCTTAACTTACTGTGAAAAAGACTCCACAAACACGTTGCCTTAATTTGGGCTCTGGCTCCACTCTCTAGCCTTGGCTGTAATCAGTAGCCGGTCAGATCTGGGTTAACACAGGCTTCAAAGCCCGACTACTGGTACCCTGCTCTTATTTCAAAGAGCTGGGATCTAACGAGTCTCCTGTAAAACAGTCAAAGACGGAGTAAAACATGGTTCTGCTGTGTCCTGCTGTAAATCTAATCCCTGTGTGCCCCCTTCTCTTTGGTTCCCACAGTTCCTGAGGGCAGTAAAGCACTTCGGCGAGGATGCCAGCAAGATGCAGCCAGATGAGTTCTTTGGCATCTTCGACCAATTCCTGCAGTCGTTCTCCGAGGCTCAGCAGGAGAACGAGAACATGCGGAAACGCAAAGAGGAAGAGGAGCGCCGAGCCAAAATGGAAGCTCAGGTATATGATTGCTCCCCTTTTCCATATAGTTATCAACCAACGGAACGAGTCATCAGATGACACTAACAGTGTGTATGTGTGTGACAACGACTATAAGGTAAAAGTAACAATGCAGTGGGTGTGTACACTGAAAGCTATTTGTTGGTGAATAGATGCCACAACTCCTCTAGACCAAACAGCCTGACAGAAAAAAGAAAAAAAGTGGAATTTGGTTTTGTAATAATGAAATTGTTCAATAGTATTCACTCGATAAATTCATTAACCTAGATCATCATGTATCATCAATAAATGAAAAAGCGTACCAGTAGCGTTAAGATTGAGGATTGGCATTGCTAATTTTGTTGCCTTTGGACAGAGCTGGGCCAGCTGCGTCCCAATGTTTTTAGTTTTTATGCTAAGCTAACCAACTAAAGCTTCAGATTTATTACAGACATTAAAGTGGTATCAAATCAGTCATTTAAATCATGGCACAATACAATCATCCTTATTTCTTTCTCCCCAGCTGAAAGAGCAGAGGGAGAAGGAGCGAAAGGCCCGGAAAGCGAAAGCAAACGGGGAGGAAGACGGCGGCGAGTTTGACGACTTGGTGTCAGCGCTGCGATCGGGCGAGGTCTTCGACAAGGACCTGTCCAAGATGAAACGCAACCGCAAGCGCATCAACAACCAGACCACAGACTCGAGCAGAGAGCGACCAGTCACAAAGCTCAACTTCTAAGCGGGGCTGAGGTCATCGTCCTCGCTCCCCTCCTGCTCATCATTAGTTTCCCTTTGGGTCGGACTGACATGGCCACATTCCTCTGCACCCTCCTCCATTCCCACCCAGCTCAGCTTCATCACTGCAAAGCCACACGCAGCACAACATGTTTTGGACATTTCATCCTCGGAGATTTTGATGTTAAAACGGAGCTGAAGCCAAAAGTTGATACTATTGACCAAATAAGATAATTACCCCGCTGGAGGATCGGTTTGGTCTAATGTGTTGAGAAGTTAATAGTGCAGGTGCAGAACGTTTTTTTCCCCGCTGGAGAAAATTTTCCCTCCAGGTGTACGAGATGCTCGCGGTCGTTTGATAGGAACCGCTCTGTGCTGTTTTTGTAAGTCAGAATCTATGCACAGAGAGAAGTGTGCAGCTAGCAGACTCCTTCAGGGCTTGACGCTCGATCCAAACAGGAAGATGATTCCATGAAAAAAACACAAAGGGGCCATTTTGTACGGACTGATTTCATAGAACGAGAGGGGCTGCTTTCACACGCCTGAAACTGTCCAAGAGAGACCAAATCTGAACGTCCTCTTGACGCTGCCGTTCTCTTGCAGGCAGAAACGCCACAGGACTGATGTGGTTGCAACTGCGAGCTGAGAAGCAGAGGTTTCTTTTCTATTCATCATTATTGACGTGCAGAATTTATATATCTGATCACTGTATGTTTTATTTTCCTGTTAAGAGCTGGCCTTAACTCTGTTGACTTTAATTGTTCAGTTGGTACTCTCAAAAGGCCTGGGCCTAATCTGCAATTTCTCAACAAGTGTGGACACTCATGTGTGTCATAGATTACATATATCTATATATAAGGTTGCGTGCTTGTTACACATGCACATATAAATTCATAATTACTATGCTAAATGCCATTTAAACCATACACAATCGATGCAATACACGTGTTCCTCTCTGAAGGGAGTGCCCTCCTTTAAGTTTTTATTCAGTAGATAAAATATGTCGTCTGTGCACTTGCTGGATTCACATGGCAAAAAATATTTAAAGAATAAACAAAAAAAAGAAAGAAAAGCCTGATTGAAGACTCTGTGTGAGCCACATGTGATGTTTTCATTCTTGTAGCAAACATCACACGTGGACATGAAACCGCTGATTTGAATTTGTCCCTCAGCTGCCGTGTGAATCCATCCAGCACCTCCATTGGACTTTTATAATTTAAATATTGCCTTCCATTGTACAATGACCTGATGATAATAAATGGGAGAAAACAGTTGTGAGTTTTTGAGGCGCGCCGTGTTCAGCATTTACTTCAGGTCAAAATATATTAGTAAAAACTAGTAAAAAGAAGCAGCGGACACAGAAAAGGTGGAAGAATCTGTTTTGGTTTTGATTCAAGACCCTGATAGCAGCCAGGCTCACAGCTCCATCTTGTGGTCAGTGAATGCAGTTGATCAGAATTCGTGACCTCCATCCAGACTGCCATACATTTAACACAAATCAAAGAAATTCTCACATTGTAATCAGCAAATATTCACACGCAAGACAATTCTCATGTTGGCAAAACAGATTTAAACTTACATTAGAAACATGAAATCAAAACCTGAATGAGCAAAGACAATCTTTTTTTTTTCACAGGTTTAATAGCTCAACCTTTCATCATTACATATTTGAAGTTAAACGTCTCAATGCAAAAACAGTCTAGATTTGTCTTTGCCTTGAAGTACCCACATTTTCTGTGCAATAATATGTTTTTCTATGTGTTTTACTTTGTGATTAACTATGCAAATGTGTTATTTGAGGACAAGGTAATTAGTTTAACCAAGGTTAGTCCACATGAATGGGTAATGATTTAGGGTTAGGGTTATGATGAAACTCAGCTATTTGTTAAAGCACGTTTTTAACTTAAAATAACAGCTTCAAATCATGTTGATGGTACAGTGTCTTGTAATAGAGTGAATGGTGTCTCTAAATCAGGCTATAATCAGCTCTTACAAAGAAAACCGACAGACATCTTCTCTGCTTTCTCTGTAACACAGTTATTACGTATCAAACACTGTTCTTGGCGAGCTCAGAGATATTTATGCAGAGCGAAAACCTGTAATTGAGGCTCACTTCAGCAGGAAACCGTGTGTCAGGTTGTCGTCCGCCTCCTGCACGAAGCGAGAGACTCCGGTATAAAAAGCTCTGCCAGCGACTTCCACCACCACAGCCTTGAAGTCGCCACACTTGGTCTCCTGAGTCGAAACACAAAAAGAGAATCGCGAACAAACATCTGTGAAAAAGTTTGTACATTGACAAGTGAAAAGGATACTCTCAACACAATCTTATCTGTTGAAGACAGCAATGACTGATTTCACTTGAGAGACATGAAATAAACACAACAGACTCTCAGAACAACTACAACTGTCTCGTAGCAACTATTAACATTATTATGTTATTATATTGGCAAGAACCAGATTTTAAATTTAAGTCAACACACTTCATTTAATAAGTGAGTTTCTAAGCCGACACATCAACAGTGAATCAGAAAGAAGAAAACTCAGGTACCTCGACAGCTTTCCCTGTGAACAGCGATCCGGTGGCTCCACTCTGAAACGTCCTGGTCTGGTTCAGCTGGATGAGACCTTTGTGATACTGAAGAGCCACTCGAGCTGTAACTCCAGAACCAGTCGGGCTTCGGTCGACCTGAGAGCACGTTTAAACCCGTCTAAGTCCGATACAGATCTGACCTTTTTTTTGCCCCTTTTTACTTATTGTTCTTCAAACAATTTCCACCTCACTGATTCATGCAGCAGCTCTGTTTTCATTTTAAGGATTTGTAATTCTTCTCTCAACCAATAATGACAAATACTGTTACAACACAAAAGTTTAGGTCAATTTCTTTTCTCTTCATGAAAAAAATGTTCTCCCCATTAAGATACCTGAGCCTCTGCGAACACACAGACGTTGGCGGTGGGATCTGTGGAATAATTGTCGTTGCCATCGGTGAGGATGGTGCCGTAGAGGAAGGCCAGATCATCACTGGTTGGATGGTGCAACTTCACCTGCGGAAAAACATGTCAAAGAAACTGCTTAAACAATGTGGCCAAAATATATATGGACAACTCTTTACATAGTTCTGAAAATTTTTTTCATCCTCAGCAGCCGACATGAGAGTCATACCTCACTGTTGAGGATGTTATAGCAGCATTCAATAAGCACTCATGTGTGTAATGTTCAGTTGTCTACTTACTTTTGGCCATGAAGTGGATTTAAGTAACACCAAACTGTGATTTCATGTGGTGCCAAAATGTCCAGACCTCCACTGTTTTTTAACCTATACTATCAAGTATCCTTTAGTGTATTTTATTTTTAAAAGTTCAGTGTGTAGGATTTATATCTATTAGTAGTAGTTAGTAAATGTAAAAATATATCACAAAATATATCAACTAAGAATTTCAGCGTTTTTGTTCCAACTAACAATTATTTTCACAATTAATCGATTAATTGTTAGTCAGAGCCCAAGGACTTTGAAAAACATGGAAAAAGAATTTGGGTTTTTTTGTCCAATCAATGATCAACAAAAGCAGCAAATCCTTCCATTTAAGAAGCTGGAACCAGCAAATAATTCACATTTCTGCTCAAAAAAAGACTTCAAACTAATTATCAACTTATTTTCTTTCTCATCAGTTAGTCATCGCAGCTGGACGACAGAGTGAGCTGACCCTTTTCCGCAGAGCCTGTGATGTTGTACCACCATGTTTCTACAGCAGCCCTGAATGGACAAACCAAGTACTAACTCCTGAGAGAGTCTTTTTAGTAGTCACTGTAGGGGGAGACTGAGACGAGGGGTGTTCAGTTGGTTGCAATCTACAACCTCACCACTAGATGTCACTAATCCTACACACTGGAATAACAAGCCCACTAGCACTGTCAAGTATCTTTTATTTATGATGGTTAGTACTCACGGTAGACAACTTCAAATTGTGAATTCAAAAGCGCTGTCACTATTTGAATGTTGGATTAGAATTGTTACATTACCTATTAGAGATAAATGCTTTAAATTACTGTTAGATTCCATCTGGCTTCCATATCCATCTTCACAACAATCATCATTGTCTCTAATGTAGCCAGGTAATCTGCATCTGCACTGATTCAACACTGGTTGTGAACTTTTTTAACCTGAGATTTGACAGCATTCGTCACCGCTGTGGCTACGTCCACCAGATCCCGAGTCCTGGACTTGGTCACGTCGAGGCCGAACCTCTGGGCGTCTACAAAGGCGTAGAAGGCTCCTCCGTAGCTGATGTCGACCGTCACGTCGCCAAAACCTTCCACTGTCACCATCACATCTGTGGGAAAAGCCATTTTGTTACAAAAAAAACCTGAGAAAAGTTGTGAGCAGGGCCACTCTGAAGGGGCAGGACACCAGGTGATCTGGGTTGTGGGGGGCCTCTGAAGATCACTTTGTCACTATCAGTGTTTCTGAGTGTTCTACCTGTGGCAAACGCAAACGCTGGCACACTGAGAAACCTCACTCCTCCTGTTTTACCGCCAGAGTACTCGACAAACGCCTTCACCAGACCGCAGGGGCAGTGTATGTTCACCTGGGTCTCCGGCGACTTTGGTTCTTTCACCAGCTTGTAGTCGACGGCGAAGCGTCCCAGTGCGATGACGGCGTGTCCACACATGGTGCTGTAGCCTTCGTTGTGCATGAACAGCACCCCCAGATCGGCCTCAGGCAACTCGCTGTCCACGATCAGGGCCCCGTACATGTCATAGTGTCCCCGCGGCTCGTACATGAGCGCCCTCCTGAGGTGGTCCAGATGTTCCCGGACGTAACGGCGCTTGGAAAGCACGCTGTCACCTTTGACCTCCGGGTAGCCACTGAGGATGACCCGCAGAGGCTCTCCGCCCGTGTGCATGTCGACCACCGAGAGCTCGTCTCCCTCATGAGGTGGAAGCCGAGTCTCCATCTCTGTGCTGATGTAAAATACAGATTGAAAAATATAAAAAAACATGCGCTTTAAGTCCAAACACAGACCAATCTATTGACATAATATGTCAATTACAATGTGTAAAATCTGTCTTCTTAGAGGTTTCCAGATTAAGGAACATGCATCTAGTTGACAGGTTATTAGGTACACTAGATGCTAATGCAGTCTAGTCTGTATTAGGAGGGGATATAATACCAATTTTCAGCCATCTTCTGGTTCATTCTTTTATTCGGGGGGCCTTGCAGAAATGCAGACTTCCGGAGACGCAACGTTGAGAGTGAAATGTACGAGAAATAGCTAAGTAATGCAATGCTAATGTAGTAAATGGCAAAAATCCCCCAAGATGTAATGATACTAATCTGTTTATTCTACATCCAAGGAAGCCAAATGGTCATCCTGCCGAGGAGTCACTGGAGATGGGCAAGGAAGCAAGTGGCGAGGGAGGAAACGAGGAAATGTGTTATAAATGAAATGCCCCCCACCCCGTCCCGTCATGTGCTTCCTCATGTGATTTTTAATGCACTTTACATAAGAAACCCGTCTGTTGCTCGTTTATCCCCCCACACACCTTTGCCTAAACTTGACGAGGTGTGTCCTCTCAATAAAAGACATCAGAAAGAGAGCACATTAGCTTTTGCTTTATTTATCAACTTTCTTATCTTAAGAAGAGGAAATCGTGTCATTGTAGGCGAGTACTGAAGATAATGATCATATATTTCGACTTGTGCATTTGCCTTGTTGCTTGTTTTTTTATAGTCATATATATATTTTAGAAAATTATTTTCCAAACATATTTCAAGCTCATGGACTTTGAAACAAACTTTACCCCGTCGAGTTTTTGAACAGGATCGAGTATCAAACACGCAGCTGCTTCTATCCAAAGACATGATGTGTCCTCTCATGAAGTAAAGATTTATATAAGTTTACCCGATTGTAGCTCTGCAGTCTTCAGTCCTCTCACACTCCCCGTGCACAGTGTTTCCACTATGCAATGTCGTTAAAAAAGTTATAAATAACAAAGCGAGAGACAGAGAGAGACAGAGTGCCACCTGGCGGTCTGGATGCTGCACAGCACGAAACACTCAATTTACTGTAAATGCATTATTTATTTTTCAGTCCACATTTTGTGGAGTGAAAGCCACTATTTGCAGACCGTTGAAGCTGCTTTACGGAGTGGAAAGACATTTATAATTTACGAGTTATTATTTCCATATCAGCACTGATGATTAACTGTGACAGGGAGAACAGTCAGTGCTTTGTTTCCCCCTCAACAACCCACCGTGTCTCCTGTTTGTTATCGGACAACTGAATAAAAAATTAATCAAATTGAGGGCAATTGAAAACATCTCTTCTTTGTGTTGGCGTTATTTTCCTCTGTACCTGTAAACAACCGTTCACATTCACAAACAGCTGCTCTGACTCTGGATCAACAAAAACACACATGTGGAAAGACAAAACAGTCAGTTTTTCAGTGCTTGTTTTTGCTCCATGTGAGGACCGACCATCGTGTTGCGTAACAGAGGAGACAAAAACAACAGATGGTGAGCAGGCAATCGTTTTTTTCACTATTCATTTCACTGTTGACAGGTTCCCCTTGGATGCATGCGAGGTCATTCATATATCTCAAATGAAACAGATTCAGCTTTACATGCTTACGTTCTTATAGTCACACAGAAAAAAAATAATAAGAAAAAAATCCAGAACTTAAAAATGTAACCATGCTGTTTGCTCATGTGTGTCTTTTTTTATATATATCCAAAAAACAGAAGAAAACAAAAGTTTATATCATCAAGAAGTCAGGTCATTTAGATTTGCATAGCGGTGTTTAGTGACCCACCTAAGAACACAAACAGCATCTCTGATAAATCATACAAGTAGACAAAGATAAAATCACTGAAACAAATACTGAAGTTCACTTAAATATACCTGAGCAAGAGAAAAAGTAAGTTTCCTGCGATGACCTGTTAAGATATTCACGCAAACCTTTCACAGGAAAATGATGAGTAACAATAAAAATCTATAACTAAACCGCCGTTTATTGTAGTTCTTCCTATCCCTATCGTACATGCATGTAAATAAAGCTCAAAGTGTCTAAACTGAACTTAAAAAGGAATGCATACTTTCTATTACAAAACATGTGCTCAGTAACCGTAAAGACTTGATCGCGTCTCGTCAAAATAACTCTGAGTGAGGCTTCGTTATTGTAAGGCACGTATCATCACCTGACAATTAACAAGTCTAAAGTAGTCTGGACTGAAGTCGGTCAACATAAACTCAAACTGAGGATGTCCTGCTAAAATAAGATAAAAGAGACATTATTTAACAAGTATCATATATAAAAAAAAAACTTATTTGTCTCTTTCACTGCCATAAAAAGATTTATTCTCAAATAAAGACCCGTGGAGTGAACTGGAAGAGGAGTGGCTTTGGCGCTCTACACTGAGCAGCACTAAGCGGTGGTGCTGCCCCCTGCAGTTCTGGAGATGACCTTCGAATTCTGGCCATTTCCTGTAAAACACACCCAAAATCTGTCAGACAAAAAGTTTGACTCGAGCCCTGAGAGGCAAGAGAGAAGAAACATTCTTGTGATCCATTTTCATTTTTTAAGTATTTCTATTCTATAAAAACACAGGTGGTAAAAAAGAAAAAAAAAAAAAAGTTCTCTCATGTTAGAATCATGTTTGTGTTTGCTCCAACTCTCCCTCTTTTAATTTAAGACCTTTCTGTTTTCCAATTTTTAAGGCTTTAAACGTTACTGTGACTTTGATTTTCAAGTCTTGTCTCTTTTGAACCTTTTTCTATTTCAGCCTACGTCCCTATTTCTTAACCTGCTTTAATGTTTTGTTTCTTGATGTCTTCTTACTTGTTTTTTTTTTTTTAATGTATTCTAATGCTATTTGTATTTCCCTGTAAAGCACTTTGAGTTTCCTTGTGTCTGAACTGTGCTAAACAGGCCTTGCCTTGTTTTTTTGTAATACTCATTTTGGCCACAAGAGGCTCAAGCGCGCCATCACTGTGCTCTCAAGTGAACTAAAAAACATTTTTGTTTTCCTAAAGGTGAGTGTTAATGAGTCACCTTTGCACATTGAGCACAAGATATAACAGGACTGATAACAATCTTGCTAACTCTATGTACCTGTCAAACTTTCACATTTCTCATTAAAAAAAAAAAAACAACAATAACTGAAAACTGAAAAATGGCTCATCAGAACTTCTTTCTTATTTGCCTCTCAGGACTTAAATAGATTTGACCTCAATATTTTAACAGATTTTTACAGTCTAAGATGTTTCACCCACAGCCCTCATTGGAGTATTGTAACATGATCCATGGAGTTCTACGCTGGTTTATAATGCTGGTAAAAAAAGAATAATAATAACAATAATAATAATTTCGTAACTATACATGTAACAGTAAAAGTGGTTTGTTCAGTAGTTGTTCCTGTACCTCTTGGCATTTTTGAATGTGGCATACACAAGAGCATAAAAGTGCCTCCTACGTTCAAGACTTTTAGTATAATCCCTGGGTTTTATAGTGCTAAAGTAAGATTACAGGGATTTTTTCTGCATGCAGTCAAGTGTTTAATGCAACAAATGTCTTTGGCAGGTCAGAGTCCAGCAAGACATGCAAACTGGTGCGTGTCTAAATCCATGTTCTCTTCTTTTTTCTTTAAATTGATGCACACTAAATTCAAAACGGTCCATCGTCCACTTCCGGTGTGGCAGGTCTGCAGGCAGTGGCTTCCTGACTTTTCAGTCTGGCCTTCGGTGAAGAGGTCGGTGGCAGCGACAGTCTTCTTTTTATTGACAGCAGCCTGAGGATCTCGCTCACCTGAGACTCGAGGACCGACAGGCGGCCGCTCAGGTTCTGAATGTCCCCCTTCAGCTCCAGCTTGGCCTCGTGCAGGGTCGCTTGAAGCAACGTTTGTTCAGACGCCGGCTGAACTAAAGAGTGCTTGAGGGAGTCGACCCCGAGACTCTGCTCAAATGGGTTCCTCTCCATCGGGCTCCTTTCCATCGGGCTCCTTTCAAAGGAGTTTCTTGAATCTCCGGCTCTGTCGATGCGTAGATCGCTCTTTGTGATGCCACTGTCACAGGAGTCCGTTTTGTGCATGGCGCTTGTTTCTTCACCAGCTTCTCCTGCATTGTTGCCACCCTCTGCACTCCCCGTCTCCTCAGACTCCCGGGTCTTGCCGGCAGCTGTTAACTGCTCGGAGGATTCAGATCCTTTTGGCAACTCTTCTGCTTTTTGTGGCTGCTTTTCTTCCTCGACGGCAGGAGGCGGTGGCGCAGCTGAAGTGGTGTTTCTGAACTTTGCCCAGCCTCGACCACCTCTGCCTTTTACACCGCCTACAGCTCCCTCCCCACCTGCACCACTGGTCCTTACAGGACCTCTGACCCTCTGACTATCAGCACAAGGCATTGATAAAGACTCCCCGGCCTCCTGTTTGCAGCCTCTCTCCGGCGCCTCAGCGATGACCAACGCTTTTGGAGGTGCAGCCATGCCACCTGCACTCCCTCCTCCTGTGGAGGCCGCGTTAGCCTGCACGTTGGAGCTGTACTCCAGCTGCTGAGAGGATACAGACTGACACTGCGTGTAGGAGTTTGAGTCGGGGTGATGGTGGTGCTGCGGCTCCACCAGCACGCAGTTGTGATCATAGTAACCGTGGGACTCTCCGTCCGTTTGAGCGTCTCTCTGCTGCCTGAACCTCTGGAACAACTTGCGGACTGGGTGGTCGTCAGGAATGGAGAGAGTCACCTCGCTCTTCTGGCGCTCCTGCTCCCGCTTCACGTCAGCGATCTTTCTGAAGATGACCTGCGAGAGAGAACAACCTATGCATGAGGACGGTGACGTGGCTGAGACACATTTACATTATGATGGTAGAGCTCTCCAGAATGTATATACATAATGCAGTTTTGAATCAACCTGATGTATATTTAAATATTAAAGACTTGAATGCAGCAATGCACAAAGGAATCGGTTAATGGAGATATAATGGAGCGATATCAAGGACCCGAAAGTTTCTGGTTACATCAGAAACTAAGAAAGACCTTGCAACTTGCCGAGTCAGCAAGGACCGCTTACCGAGCTAACAGCAGCTAGCTGACTCTAGCAGCAGTTAGCACTTACTTTAGCACCAAAGCTTCACCAGGAATCTCCATAAATCCATAAATAAATTACCTTAAATAAAATTACAGTCAGTACACAACAGAAGCAAATATATAACAAAGATCTACTTTCACATTTTTAAGCAGAAATGTTACATAATGTATCTTAGAGAAAAATACAACATCAACATTTCACTAACCTAGTTTGATGTGAAACGAACAAACTTAATATTTTATATTGAAAGCCACAACCTGAGAGACAGATCTATCAACTGAAGTGATCTTGATCCAACTTTCCTGAGGTGCCCACGTGTTAGACAATTTGTACACACAAGCTCAAGGGCACTTTTATGGTGGAAAAGAAAACAGAAATACTGAACAACACCGAAACCAAAAGGAAAATGTTTTAGAGTTGCTTTTGTGCACTGACTGTGTTTCACCTGTGTGCCTTCTGGATTCAGCTGAACACGTAACAGTAAAGGGGGCAGAGAGTAAATCTTAAACCTATGCCGGCACGAAATGTTTCTAAAGCAGCTCAAATGAATAATAGATGGCTTTATTTTTCATTGAACACATTTAAAGTACAAGTCATTAATGTTTCACCATGTAGCCACAATTTGCCTTGAAACTGTTTAGATTTGGAGCCGTGGTGGCTGTTTGTCTTCAGTGTACATGATAACACAAAGCATTAGAAAAGTATATAGTTACTTAAAACATTATACAATCATTATAAATCTGTAAACACACAGCTGCACTGTTCCAGGACTGCTGAAGGGTCCCTCAGGGAAGCTGGATAGAGAGATTATATGGAGTAAATGTCATTCTGTTTTAAAAGTGCATATTTGAATTGATAAGAGCTTCTTGTACCTCAGAAGTATTTCATATAAACCGCTCCTGAACAAAGAGCACAGCAAATCACATGTGCCAGAATGTCTTTAAAGGGAATACTCATTAAAAATGTATGTCGATCCCACAGGATGATGCAGTTATATGAGCAGCTTACTATCAAGACAGGGAAGGAAATACATCTCAATGTCTTCATGGGATTAATATGTATAGCCTGGAAGAGGCTCCATCAAATATTGATACAAGTCAGAGTTTGGACTCGCAGGAATAGTTTTCGATGCGTTACTATTTATATTATCATTAAATCTTTGTGATTTTTCCTGTTGCCACATAAGCTCCTGAGATCTGAATGCTCCCTTTGGAAACTGGATGAAAGTGCAGAATTATATAGAGCGATGCATTTCACACATTGGTGAGTTGGGTAGGTGGATTTGCGTTCTCATTTGAAAACCCTCGACACATTTAGCTGAGTGGCTTCAGTCTCACTTTAGAAAAAAAAGCTTTATGTGTGTCTTTAGGTGCCTCCAAGTGGGACGCTTTGACGCTTCGCTACTGCGGACAATCCATGACTGCTCGCATCTCTGCCTCAGATGAGCCTGTGTTAAGACTCAACTCATCATCTGCGCAGGAAAACCAAGAAAAAGACGCTCTTCATTTAGTTGATGTCCAGTGTCAACATTTGAACCTGGAAGGCCTGTTAGAGGTACAGCTGGTGAAAACTTCCCTAACATTTCCTGATTTTGACCCCAAATTAGGGGAACATTGCTAGCAGCTTTTTCCGACATTCATAAATAACCGAATGCAACCAGTACCGATAACTTACTGCAAAGAAAGAAAGATTCACTCCAGTTATTTTTACCCGTTTTCGTAGATTGCAGGTGAGGATGAGGTTGCGGGAGAACGTATTGGCGAACGCGGTGTAGAACTCCAGCACCTTCATCAGAGCGTCCCTCCTGATGACGTGCAGGTCGCAGTAAGTCAGAGCTCGGACGTTTGCACAAGCCCGGGCCATCGTGCTCTCTTTCCAGAACACGTCCCCAAACACGTCACCTTTACCTGGATGGAACACACACATCATCAGTCTGTTTTAAAGTATGTAGACCTTAAAGTGACAGAAAACACAAGGATTCAATATATATATGTTATATGACAAATATATGTATTCAGATAGAGTCCACACTGAGACACTGGGACAACCTTTCCTTTGGTCTTATCTACACCAACAGATAAAACGTGCCATGACATTACGCAACATTACCCAGTATTGCAATGACTTCATCATCCTGGATGACTTCTAGTGAACCGGAGACCACGAAGCAGAGGGTGTCGACGCTCTCTCCGATGTGGAAGATGAGGTCTCCGGGTGCGCAGTGCGTGGTCTGAAACTCCACAGCCAGAGAGCGCAGACAGCCGTCGCTGGCCAGACGAAACGCCGGGTGGTCATTGAACACCTGCCTGTTGAGGTGGACGCAGATATCTGCCCGCATGTCTTTGGGACAAATTGAGAGAACCTGAGAAAGAGGCGGCGAGGTGTCAGAGAAGTTAGTCATGAGGCAATAGTGGTCGTGTAGGTGAATGCATTACGTAAACTGATCAACGCACACTTCTGCACGTGATCCAGCAAAGTCTCAGGCAGTTTCTGAGTGTGAACGAGTGCACTCGGCTGTCTTCTGTGACCTATGAGTCTTGATATTGCTCGTTATCACCACGTCCACACATGAACCCCACTTATACGTCTTTTATGACCCTGTTTAAAATGATAGCACGCTTCCTTCAGTCAGTGACCGAGCCCTGCATCAGTTTAACTTTGGACTTAAAACACACGTGAAGTCACAGCAGACCTATATTTAATCAGTGCATCGTGATAACATATCTGACACATTTGAGTGTAAGGTGGCAATATGCTGACACACATTTGTTTCAGATCCATAATGATACCTTATCCGTGTCGATGCCCTTCGACATGGCCCAGGTGGACACGATGAAGTCCATGACCCTCTCGCTAAGACCTTTGGGAACCTGATAGAGTTTGAGGAAGTCGCGCACGTTGTTGAGCATCTCATGGTAGCGGTTTGTGTTGGTGTACATCTGCTGGAAGATGGTGGTGACATTTCCAAAGATGGTTGCATAGAGCAGCGCTGAAATTAAAGTGTGGAGAGCAAAAGTCAGGCAAAAACAAAACCTGACTGATTTATTCAACAGCATGAGAAGACTGAATATGTTTCATTCTAGACATCATTCCACATGACAGTCCACATGTGTCAGTCTAAAACCCAAACAATCTTCACTTGCTGCCATAAATGAAAAAGAAAAGCAGTGAAGACCTCTGATTGGTCAGCTCACACACGCCTGTGCCAGAATTGCTAACAACAACAGAGCAGCTGTGATAAATCAATTATTGTGTCCAAAATCATCTGCTAGGCATCAATTATGCGAATGTGTGACATGGTGACGTAGTGTGATGTCAAGAAGTCACTGAAATAAAGGCGGGGCTACTGACGAGGCATTTCAGGAGCAGTGTTTTCTGTGGGAGAAAGGAGCTTCTGTTGAGGTGGAGTATAAAGGAACACTATAAAGGATAGACAAAACAAGGAAAAAGCACTGGAACCAGTAAAACTTTGATAATTTTGCTTGAAAAATGATTGAAACAATCAGGATTTGTATTTCAAACAAACACAACCTAAATTTATATTTGATAAGCAGGAATTGGGCATCCATAAAATTTACAAACCTGTATTTTTACCTCAAATAGGACAAATTTGAATTAAGGTTCAAAAGTTAGGGGCAAATGTGTCAATAAGTAGTAAAAAAAAAAATTATGGATTAAAAGATAAAATCAGTAGTTTAAGGAGTTATCATTTGATAAAAGTCACCTTAGAATTGATTAAAACATGGAAAACAACCAAGTAAAACTATTTATCCTTGTCTTTCCTACTTGAGATTATAATTTTCTCCTTCACTGAAAAAGTCCTGATTATGTATAAATCAAGGATGGTTTCGTGTTTAAAGAGTGATTCTAAGGGATTTTTAACCCTTGAGATCCCCCACAAACTACACATTTAAACTATTACAATTACAATAATATCATACAGTCTATTATGCATTAGTTTCCCCTCAAAATGTCATTACAAATACCATTACAAATACAAATTTTAATGGGCAAGTCTTTGGAAACTGGAAATTATGCAATTTAGGGGATTTTGTTGAATAAACTATATTTCTACTCCCAAAATCATGCTGGACAATATAGTTCTTTTAACATGAGACACACACACACACACACAGAATGAGTGGTTGATCGAGCCTTTATAATGTAATTCATTATGCACATTTCTTCGGTAAAGAGTGCTGTGCTGCAGCGCTGCAGTGACCTCAAAGAGTCAGTCAGCATCTCTTATCGTGAGGTTTTACCCACTCAAGAGGAAAGAGTCATCTCCAGTCGCCACAGCAGGATCACAGAGGTTAGGATACATATCTAACGTGATGGCTCATTGTCCTTTTACTTACAACCGTGCCTGCAGGCAAACTCTCCCTTTTCTCCTCTTGCTCTCGCATAATTACCGTATCTGTAGCAGGAGATTTATCGGCCGTAATTGAATCTGACGCTTCAGTGTGACCGAGCGGTCTTCGGGATCGACACGCCACCAGAGTGCTGGATGTTTACTTTTGGAAGTACAAACCTTGAAGCGTGGCTGTCAGTTTGGCTTTATTGCACAGCTTTACATGCTGTTTGGGCCAAAGGTTAGAGCGCGAAGGCGAGTCGTGATGGAGGAAACTGTAAGGAAAGGCTGCCGTGGAGGCAGTGACACTATAGGTGAAGCTATTACTGTAACCGCAGTGGGTGATGAAAATAATACAGACACGCGTAAAAATAGATTTCTATTTTTATCAAGTGGCTCAAAGTCGTTTAAATGAGGTTGCCTTGTTTTAGAGTTGCCTTTTAAGGTGAACAGACATGTTTTTTTGTAAATGAAACGTTAGAATAAAGTGAGATTAGGCACATTTAATATTCAACAATCCCTTGATTACAGCTACAGTTTTAATGTAAAGTTAAACTGAGGCCACAAAAATAAGTTTTAACTGGCTATGAAAAAGTCTCAATTCAATACAAGACCATCAGCATGAAGATGGGCTCTTTCTAAACATTTATCATTACTAGGCAATGTTGATTACTTTAACCTCAACTCAGCAAAATGACAGAGAATTCACATGTTGTAGCTGTCGGATTACAATTCATCCCAGGTTGTATGAATGGTCAATGTTACGTCGTAATTTAGTTGGAGTAAACACATTACATCATTACAGATCTTTACCACAACCAGTGCTCATACCATTTTTGTCCACAGGGGCCGCCAAAAACAACAAAATATAAAGTTCCTTGTTGCTGCTTTAAAGTCTGGACATTGAAAGACTATTATACAACATAAAGACAGGATTTCACACGAGGATCTACATGGATCAAATTCATGGTTGTGTCTCATCTAAAACTGCAACTCATGGCTGCAACTTATACTATTTTAATTCTCTACTAATCTGGCAGTTATTTTCTCCGTGAATCGAACAGTTTTTTGGTCCAAATATGGGGTAAAATGTTGATCAGAAGCATCCTCAGATTTGGTCACAGAGGGGTAGATGACCAGCAAATATTCACATTTTAGAGGCTGGAATCAGATAATTTTGATTTACTTTAATTATTCAAAGTGACTAATCAATTATCAAAATAGTTGCCAATTTTAAAAAAGGTACTGAATGTTGTTGTTAAGAATAATGGCATCATCTGGACTCAGTTTAAATCAGTCAAAATGAAAAACATTTATTCTCTAAACACATCATGTAGCCCAGATAAGACCTGTTCAAAATGCTTTCATATACAGTTTATTGTTTATTGTCTTGTCTTTTTGTCTTTGTCTATATGTGATTTGTCTTTTAAAAGAAAAATCAAATAGATTTTCGTTGATAAAAGACAAAGCTTTTCTGATGGAGTGTGGTGTTGACCCACCTTCAGACAGACCCTCACACAGCAGGCTGTGATGGCGCTGAACATGTCACTTTTTATTATCGACAGAGCCGAGACCTACGCTCTCCCCGGTGGTTCAAACACAGAGGCTGCAGCTAAATGTGAATTACATGTGGCGAGAGAGCCTGTGAATGACCAAACACTGTTGTATTTCAAGAATTCTTTATGTTTACAACATTTAAAATGCAAGATAATAATTCCACTGCCCAGGATTTACCTATTCCTCTTGAATGTAGTGCTTATTTAACTTGCCCTGCCGGGACAACAAAATATTTGTCTAAATGTGGAAATAAATCAGCATGAGTTCTTCATGGTCTGAAGCTGATCCCTCCTTGCTGATATCTTTGATGTACCTTCATATGGTGATCCTGGCCAGAGCTGCAAAGTGAATCTAAAAAGAGGAAGCTACTGTCCCTGATGTCCTGACAGGGGAGCTTCCTGCTGCCACAACAAAAAACTGTGTGAGCGTGTGGAAAATAGCAGGATTCTCACAAGAGACAGAGAAGACACAGACAACCCACTGAGCCTCATTTTGTTTCCTGGATCAATTGAATTATATTTTAAACATTCTGTTTTTAAGGCTGTAGACAAAAATAGAACTTAACCAGCACACACTTGTCTGTAAGAAAAACCAGCCATGTGTTCATCGCTGAGCTTGGATTTAGCATCGCATCTGTGCAGATACTCCTGGTCCTGCACAACATCCAACACCATATGTTTCTTTACCGGCAGCTGTCAGATGGTCAGTCGGGCTGTGGAGCACATTAGCGTGTCTACCACGCAAGTAAATGCATCCAGATTGTTTCGGCTCCTGCAAGGTTGTACTGGCATATTAAGAATGCATGAATGCATGAATGAAATGAAAGTAGCATCAAAAGATAATGTACCATTCACTGTGGAGTGATTGGGATATCGATGTGGCTAAAGCTATACAGATGTTGTTGTACCAGCAGATGCTAATTAAAAATGGGCTGCTGGTGTAAACTGGTAACTGATGTTCTTATAACAAGTGGGTGAAAACTGCTGTTGATAGGCAGCAGTCACTGTTGTACTTATTACTTAGTACTTATATGGCTAGCTAGCTGGGCTAGCCATGGCTAAATATCAGTTATTGTACGATGCAGCTCAGACAGTTTGAATTACTTTAAGACTTAAAAATTCCTTTTTTATGTTTATAAATTTTGTGCTTATATTGAATTATTAATATATAAACATTGATATTTGTCACATTATAGTTGCTACAGTAACGTGATGCTAATGCTAATAGTGGCTAAAACACAAGTGTCCAAACTAGTGCTTACACTTTAGTAAGAAGGCCGACATTTACTCAAGTACTGATCAAAGTCTTTTCTTTTCATGGGAAATACTATAATATAGTTCTCACTCCACTAAATTAAACTTCTAATAATTACACTAACACTAACAAGTACAGTTGAAACAAAGTTAAATGCTTCATGTTATTTTTACCAGTATGATTAACTGATTAATCAATTGGTCGACTGACAGCCAATTAAGTAGTTACCATTTTAATATCACATTTTTATTCCAGCAACATCTCATGGTTCACAAATGTGAAAATTTGCAGCTTTTCCTTTGTATGATTTTTATTCATTTGTATTTGTTATAGAGTTTTGGACTGTTGGTTGGGCAAAACGAAGTGCTGTGAAGGTGTCTCTTCAGGTTCTGGGCAACATTTATCACAATTTTCAAAATATTTACAAACCAAACGATCAATCGATTTATGGAGAAAATCATCAAGATCAACGGGTTAATCCAGAATCAAACATCTACAACAGTAATGTGTTGGTTTTACACTGACACATGAGTAATGACAACTAGATGATATAAAATATAATAGTAAATGTGCTCCTCTCACTTGTACGGTAATATTTTTACAGTGTGTCATTAGCAGGTTTTCCAGTGAAGACAATGAGGGTGAACGAGCATAACTCTGATGCCATCTTTGCTTTTGTAACCCGCATTCCATCAAATATTGCCCTCATACTGTACACCACTGAAACAACAGAGGAGCTGCTGTTCTTCTGTCCTCTGCTGAGATTTATCTGAACTGTCAAGGTTGTACTGTATGTCCATTGAAGAAGAAAAACAGTGGTCACTCTGATTTAAGCTGTTTTGGAGAAGACTCCCTTGAATTTCACTTGACACACTGTCCACTGGCAATTGATACACTTAGGTTTTGTGCAATTTGTCAGAGGCTCTGGCGGAGAATGGAGGAAAGACTGGCACTGAGGATTTATGCATCTGTATTGTGACTTGCCATCTCCATTTACTGCTCCATTAACCACCACACATAGCAAGCCCAGCACTGTAAGAATGATGTTTGCTATGTAATGTCAGACCTACTGGACTCGTTGTTTTCTAATATGTGATTTAGAAAAAATTCAAGACAGTAGTAAATAAAGTGCTTGATGTTGTAGGATAACTGAGTACTTACAGCCCACCATCATCATTGCCACAGAGAAGATCTTCTCGCCGTCCGTGGCCGGAGCGATGTTGCCAAACCCGATGGTGGTGAGACTCGTCATGGTGAAGTAGAGAGAAGAAATGTACAGCGTGTCCTTGTTGGGACCACCTTCCCACTGTCCCGTACCGCTGGTGTTGTAGCGGTAAGGAGTCCCGATGCTCAGGGCCAGCTGGTACAGCCAGCTGTCTGTCTTGATGGTGTTGGTGGTCTCGTCGATAACCTCGTAGTCCCCGATGCTGTACCAGATGCAGGCCAGCCAGTGAGCCACAAGGCCGAAGACACACACCAGCAGAACCAGGACCGCCGCTCCGTACTCCAGGTAGTGGTCCAACTTCCGGGCAACGCGGCCCAGACGGAGCAGGCGGATCACCTTCAGGGAGCTGAAGAGGCTGCTGAGACCCTTCAATGAAAGACAGGCGGAGGATGTAAGTCAGAGAAGAAATGATTGGTTGAGAATGAATCGATTAACTGTACAAGCCAAAAAAAGGGAGATAAATCTGCTTGTACCAGGTTCCTAAATGTCAATATTGGCAAGATTTCTTTGTGGCTGAAGTGGCTGTTAAACCATCGATACATGCAAAACGACTCGTTTCACAATAAGATTTAGTTCAGTCGTTCCAAAAACAGTTGGAAAGTCGAGAAAAGAGAGAGAAAAGAGTTTCATGTCGATGTCTTATCAAGTCCAAAATTAACTCTATTTTGGTCTCCACCACCTCTTGGGGGAAGTAGCTGGCTCCTTAGAGGCCACGGATGCTTTAAATGCTCCAAAATGTCTAACTGTGTATTCAGTAGCATACAGCTACTAACTTTGTAGAGAGCATACAGCGGCTTTATCATCTGAAAACAGCTGATGGGGGTAGTAAGAATGAAGCAAACCAGGACCTGTGAGTCATAAAACCAAAACAACAAGCCAAAAGATGCTAAATCTACATAGTCAGGTAGATTCTTTGTCATTTCATCAGTATGAGCAATTTCTTTTATATTCCATTGAGTCATTTAATCCATTGTTAATATAAGAAATATTGATTATAACAGTCTTAAAAGAAAAACTTGGATTTCCTTACTGGGAGAACAGAGTCTTCTGCCCGTGTGGTATTCCTGTGGAAATGTGAAGAGTCACTGTGATGACCTGATGAAAGTGCAGATGTCACGGCATCCTTCGTAGAGAAAAAAAACAAGAAATGTTTTGTTACTCACATGCAGTGTTAAGCACCGATGCCTGCAAAACAAATCCCACCTGGGCAGAGGTGTGAAGTTCACTCACCTCGTCCACATTTTCAAAGGCATTGATGATATCATAGGGCAGGCAGGACAGCAGGTCGATAACAAACCATGTCTTCAGGTAGTTCATTCGTATCAGCTTTGCGTCTGAAACGACCTCCCCAGCTGGACCCACGAAGGTGGTGTGGAAGTTAAGCACGATGTCGATCAGGAAGATGACGTCCACCACGCTGTCCAGCACCAGCCAAACCAAGTTGTTTTGTTTGGTCTTAAAAGAGACGTTATAGGGCACCATGATGGCGGTGTAGAAGGTGAGGATGAGGATGACCCAGTCCCAGGTGGTCTTGAAGGTGCAGTAGTGGAGGATGATGTGTGGCGGGGTCTTGGGGGCCTCCTGTTTGTACTGAGGCATGATGTCTGATCCCAGCTGGAGAGCCTTTAGTGAGGGGGAACATTTACCACCATGTGAGTATAAAAATCACATGTAAAGTGTAACAATGAACAGTAGTCTCATTGAAAACCAAGGCCTGATGTCATTAGACTGCATGGTAGCTGGGTTTGTAGAGCCATACTTACCATGAAACAATAGTACGGAGCCAGAAATGCAAAGTTTAAAGTTCTGTTTAGTTTTGTGTTTGTGGTGTTCAATGCAAGGAAATGCTCCTTTTTTTAAAAAAAATAACTGATGTATCTTTTTTCTGTTTTCCTGCTCACCTCTGCCAGTCTGGAGGGCCTTTGGCTGACCTCAGTCTTGCTCAGCGGTGCTATCTGCTGCACCAGGTTGCGATTGTTGGTCAGTGCCCGCGTCAGTCGGGCAAACTTTGTCCATCCTGCTTAGAGACCACAGAACAATTTATAACACCGGCGCACAGCAAATCATAATACAAAACGTCCCACATATTCATTTTCACAAAGCGGAAGTGGACAGTCTCTTTTTGATGACGCCAAAGCAATATTACATTCATTTTCTTCATGCGGAAAACACTTTGACTAGTAAACAAAACATTTAAATCCAGTATGTAAAACTTGTTGTAAAAGACGAATATTTTTGTCACTACGTCACCCAAATATATTCTATGTAGAGTTAACATTTGCGTATATTTTTAAAGCAGTTAAAAGGAACTGGTATTCTTTCATTTCCTCTGCGTATAATCAGTGTTTGCCATCTCCATATGGCCCGAGTGTCTTTTGTTTCTGCTTGATGTATGTGAATGTCTTAATGGCACACTTCATCCCCTAGGACATGGCACTGCATCGACCCACAGAGACCACTGTTCACTGACCCGCACACGCAACACCTGGACAGTTGTATGTTACGTACCAGGAAACATGCGTCTATTAGGTCACAGCCACTCATAATGTTCCGCTGCTCCGCACACCGCATGGTCTGATCGGGTCAAATTGAGCTCTGATTACAATGGCTGGACCTTGACGACACGTTCACTTGGTATAAATTGTGTGTTCCAGCTCTCAAGAGTTCAGTCATGACAGATACAAGGATATGGCGATCATACCTCTGGTTGTTTCATCTTCAATCGGCTGTTTGAACAGCGTGATGTCTCTGAAGGTGCAGAGGAACAGCACCACCTTGTCATTTTCATTTCGGATTGGAGCGACCTGCATGTAAAGCCATATTGGCGTTCCTGGAGGAGACAATTGAAATGGGCGTCATGAAAGCAGCAGTGGAAAATGTTAGCTAAACAAGTGGGGTGCGTTTCTTTTAGTAAAAACACAGGACTCGATTTTGACACTCACTATTCTTTGTGTAGAGCAGCACCTCATAGAAGTCAGACTCGTAGTTATCAAAGGTCCTTTGGATTTTGTCTATCGTCTTCTTGTCGGTCAGGTCACCGTACATGAAACTGCAAAATTAGAGAAAAAAATATAAATAAGTGATCAATTGTTCTAAATATATAGCAGTTGCCGTAAAAGCAGCACGTTTTACTTTATTTCTCCTCTTTTGTCACCTTTTACCATCTCCACCACCATCTCTCTAATTCATAAAAAAAATCTGACTATTGAGCGTTGACACTGCGCTCACACCTGATCATTCTCATATGATCTTATGGGGAAGCAGACATAAACAAAATGGAGACTGGCATGGTGCAACGAGTAATACGGCAAGAAAAAACAAAAGCGGAAGGTTCTTGCAACACAGGTTCTATTCCCCAGCAACAGCTGGAGGTGAGATTTTTATTTTCTTTCAACAGTATTATGCTAGCTAACGTTAGCTTCACGGGCTACCATGTGTACTGTTTCTTGGCGGCACCATCAGCTGCCTCTCTCATTGGTTGTTGTGGTGTGGCTCGGAAAGTATGGCCATAATCATCCAGACTTAAAATTGTAGATATAAGATATGTTTAATATTATCTGGACAGGCACAGTAAAAACTTCACATTACGTTTAATAAGTTTTAAACAGGCATTTCAGTAGTTTGTATAAAAATCAGATTCGTGGATGGTTTTTTTTGACAAAGATAAAAGAGGAAAATTAGCCTTTGTGGTGAAATCTTTCTGATTCACATTTTTTTTCTCCCTCTTGATCGATGAGCGCAGTCCCTGGAGACAGAGCTAAGATTAAACATGAAAAAGAAAAATGCTATATTCTCTTAAACAGCATCAAGCAGAGGCAGAACAAGATTGTTCTTTATATAGCAACCATACAGACATGAGGCAACTCCAAGTGCTTTACAGAGGCATAGAAATACATTAAGACGTGAAGAGAACATTAAAATTGCATTAAAAACAATCAAAACCAAACCAAAAACAAGCACATGAATAGTTAAAGATTCCTTAACCTAACTTACTACAGCCCACTGAAGCTGTGTGATTGTGACTTTAAGGCTTTTTAAATACATTTGACTTGACACCTCAGCTAGCCAGCTCACATATATCTCATCTCATATCTGTATCTTCACGTTCAGGCCGTTGTGCTACATAAAGCATCTTACTTGCACGTGCTGCTCCGGTGCATGACCTCCGCTCTGTGGTATCCTGACAACTTGCAGAACCCATCGTTGCTGTAAACGACCGGCCACTCAACGATCTGAGCGTTTCCCAGCAGGAAACTGGTTTCTGTGACAAAACATCAGAAAACACAGCATTCAGAGGCAAAATCATACCTGCAGACCATCTGAACTGATCCACTTTGGTTGTTTTGTCAGTGAAAGTCAGGAATCCTTACGACCATCGTGACTGGAGTTATGCAACTTCGGCCTCATTGATGCTGCACTGATTTTGGCTGTTTTGCATTTGATTGTGTCAGTTCCAATAGAAAAAAAGCTGGTTACATTTCATAACCATATACAATGGAAATAAGACCGTTCATCTTTAAAGCAGCAGCAAAACAGCGGTAATAAGACGAGTCAGAGGGCAGAAGTAGTTGTTGATGAAATGTTTATGTTCCACCCTTGATGGTAATGAAATATTGATGAGGAGCCCTGCTGCACAGCTCCAAAGTTTGGAGGGAGCTGCAGTCCCGAGAGGAAAGAGTGACGATGCTGAACAGTCATGTTTAAAGTTAAAACATCTCTATGTATGTGAATGAATGAATTTAATTTAATCTGAGTATCTGATGGGTTTAAATGCGTCCACGCAGCAGGCTTTTGTGTTTGGACGTCGGACAGATTCAGAATTCAAAAATGTCTGAATTTGTGATGATTATCCAGGACAACACTAGCCTAAAACATACACTTTTCAGACATTGTCTTTTCTTTATACCACAGTGCGTCTGGCATCGTGCACTTTCATCAAACCTTCGATCTCACACACACACTCAGCCTCACTCTGCCATGCAGGCTGTCAATCCAGGAATGAATTTTTAATGACTGTACTACCTTTCTGACGTATAAACAACAAATGCTAATAAAAAACAATACACTATTCGATGGCACACGCACTGCAAGCCATTAAAATACAATAAAATGCATCTGAGTCACCATCAACAACAAGTAATCACATTATACATTAAATGTAATTCTCAAGAAATGGCTGCAAATGGTATCTTTTTTTTTTTTTTTTTTCCAATTGTTCTCATTTTAACTGTCTAATGTGAGTGTTGGAAATCAATCAAATCAATGAGACAATTTCACTCTCAGTTCTCACTGGAAAAGGCACCAGGCAGCACATCATGAGCACTTTATGGCTTCAGGTTAAATAGATCACATTGTCTGACTCCTACATGGACTGATAAGACACTATCCCTTTTTTTCTTACAGTCATTCAGAGGAAGTCATCAGAAATGGCAGACATGTTATCAGAAAGAGTAGCCCTTAAATAAATATGACTATATAACGAGCATTTAAACAAGTAAATGACTTGTAGTCTCAGCTAAACCCCACAAGAGACTAAGTCTGATGATGATGGTGCTTCTCATGTATCAGGAGATGTCATTCAAACAGACTGTTTTACTGATTTTAGCTCATTAATCCTTAGTAATTCAGAAAAAGAGACCAATAATTCATCAGTGTTCACATCAAAACGTGTTAATTAATGCTGCTTCCCATTAAATGACATAAAAAATCACATTAGGTTTACTTACTGTATGGTGTTTTGACTGATGTGACAAATCAACATCAATTCATTCTTGTTTTGTTTCCCTCTTAGAGTAAAACTCACCGCTGGAGCGCCGGACAATGTTCTCCAGAAAAGTGTTCTGCGGGGCCACCAGTCCTCTCTTGCCCCCATGCATCCTGAGGGATCCGGACAGAGACTCAGGGCTGCTCGGTGGTCGTGCTGATCCCAACTACCACCCTCAGCTCAGCTGTGAGCGCGACCGGAGCGCGGACCAGACAGGAGTCAAGATGACCAGGATCAGAGGAGGGACTTCCGGGCCGAGGTCGTAAAAATAAAAGCCCTGTTTTACCAAATGTGTATTTTGATGCTCCACAACTTGATAGTGATGGAAGAAGTATTAAGATAGTTTGCTTCAGTAAAAGTACTAATACCACACAAAATAAAAAATATTCCTCTAGAAATAAAAGTAATGTACTTTTATTCATAAAATGTAGGTATTTATTCTGCAGGAAAATGGTCCCTGTCACTGTTTTACTATTACAAATGATGTTTTTTGATTAAAATGAGCGCTGAATTAAAGTAGATGTTTCACTTTAAAACTATGTGTTTAAAGATAGACTGATTTCAAAGTCTCCTCCAGTCAAAAATGCATTTTTCCTCTTGATCCTACAGTTGAGTTTCTCTGTGATACGAAGAATGACGTGTGTGCAGAATTTGACCGATGCAATCTGTTTTCACACATCCATTGCTGAAACACAGGAAACACAATGATGGTGATGAGGAAACGTAAAGCCTCCAGTGCACAGACACTGAGAATGTACTACAGAATGAGGGAGGAGACATCTTGTGTCCAGCAGTCAAAACTTGTTAAATGAAAAATGTTTTTTAAATACATTTTAAGGATCTAAATTTTAGCTATAATTTTTTTCCTTGCAAAAAACATGACAGACACTCATCAGATTTTGTTTTATATGTCTTATTACAGCTGTGGAGGGGCTCATTAACTACTTTATACTTTATATTATTGGGTAGTTACAAAGCAATATAAAGCAATTCACCATAATTCTGTAAAATTATGTCAACCCATTAAAGAAAATCCATCAGTTTATCAAAAAAAAAAAAAAGAAAGAAAAAAGATATATATATATATATATATATATATATATATATATATATATATATATATATATATATATATATATATATATATATATAAATGTTTTTAAATAAAATGCATGGTTTTCACTGGACATTTAAACTTGCAATATGAAAATGGGCTGTTAATTAAAGCTGTCAGACATGTAACACAGTAAAACAACAATATTTAGCCTCTGAGATGTCCTGATATTTAAGCAGTAAAGTACTTGAGTAAATGCACTGTGTTACTTCCCACTGTTTGTATGTATTTAATGTGAAGTCTAAGGAAAATGGTCACTATTATCCCCAAACTGTGAATTGGTTTCACAAAACATTCACAGCCACATTTATCTATACTTTATGACAGGATAAAATGAGTCACAACACATGTGACAGACAACTTGGATAGATATTTACTTGCTCAAATACAAGGAAGATCTTTTTTTTTTTTTTTACATAAATCTTGTGCAAATGAGGCTCATCAGTTTTTACAAAGAAAACTTTTATTTTGAAGGACACTCCACTGAATTTCCGGAGCTGTCCTGCTATTATTGTCTCTGGCTTCTCAGACTGTCCTGAAGTGTTCTTGATTATTATTATTATTATTATTATGGCTCTTGACGAGATTCATTTGTATGTAAATGTTTCTTTTCACTCTCTAGGCTTCAACCAATGTCTCTCGGCCAGTCGCATTTAAGAAATAAAAAAAAACACTTTTTTTGTCACTGTAAAATGTTTGTAATCTTGCGAGGATGTATACGTGTGTGTGTGTGTGTGTGTGTGTGTGAGGATAGAGAGAGAGAGAGAGAGAGAGAGAGAGAGAGAGAGAGAGAGAATGGAAAAAAATCAAGTAAAGTCAAAAGTAACTAGGAACAACTGTATTATCTCTATTGTATGACCAGCAAAATTATATGATTCAATAATATTCCAAAGTAGAGCATATCACACCATAAGTGATTGTTCTTTAAATGCTAACAATAATAATGATAACAACAACAACAACAACAACAACAATAATAATAATAATAATAATAATAATAATATGCTGATAATAATTCTTGTACAAGAGTAACATTTTGAATGCAGGAATTTTACTTGTAATGTGATGATTTATATTGTAGTATATGAGAATACTCGTAAGTCAATGTAAAACATATTTCTGTATATATACGGTATACTCTGGGTTGGCCAGGTCGATTATTACTGTAGATTCAATATTCAGCATTTTCTGAGGACTACTGAATTATATTTTACACGTGTAGTTCAATACAACTCTAGCAGGGGGCAAACGTGAACATTTTGAAGGTTAAGTGACGAGTATTAAGTCAAACGAAGAAGAACTGGAACCGTAGAAGAAGAAGAAGACGGTTGAAAGCAGGATATAACGGCCTTGACGCAGTTATCGGGCTGTGTGTATCAGGATACACTGAGAAGTAATGGTTAACTGTAACGGACTTTGGATGCTGTCGTCTCAAACCTCCACGCCGGTGTACAAGGTCTGTGTTTTGAATGCGGTGACCAGGTAGTGGTGAGTGTTAGGTGCCCCGCGCTGTTAGCCAAATCTCTCCTTGTTTCTTTTAATGCAGCGGTCACCGAGCTCCGCTTCTCCTTAAGCTCACCCGACGAACATGAACTCCATTTTTTACGACGGAACAGTGTTGTGTGTTTAAATAATCTACCCGAAGTCATGGCGAACGACTTTGTAAAGACATTTGTACAGATGTGCAATTATCTCCAAGACCCGTCTCATGTAGCGAGGTTCCAGAATTTATGCGGCGTTAAAGGGACATTTCCGGTTAAAGCGACCAAGCCGGACGGCGGACAGTCGGAGCCGGACTTTCCCGGGCTGAGGAAGAGGGTCCAACACGGGGAGCAGGGCTCGGACGTGACTGTTGGGAATGGAGCAACCGGGGATGCGACCGCACCGCAGGTTAACGGGATGCAGGGTGATACGCCCGATGGTGCATCAGCTAATGTCGATCCGGACACCACCAGGGCGAAACCGCTCCGGAAAAACTCCCTGACCGGAGACGTGGGCCAAGAGTTCCTGGTCCACAACAAGTTTCTCTTCTACCTGTTCACGTTTGGGACCGAGCTGGGCAACGAGATGTTCTTCATCGTCTTCTTCCCCTTCCTCTTCTGGAACATCGACGCCCTGGTGAGCCGGAGACTCATCGTCGTCTGGGCCTGGAACCTGTTCGTGGGACAGTCCACCAAGGACATGGTCCGCTGGTCCCGGCCGGCGTCCCCTCCTGTGGTGAAGGTGGAGGTCTTCTACAACTCCGAGTACAGCATGCCATCCACACACGCCATGACGGGGACAGCCATACCCTTCTGTCTCTTCATGCTGACCTACGGACGCTGGCAGGTGAGCAGCTTGTCAAACACGCAGTTTCAAAGTGTCAAATACAAGTAAAACAGCAGAAGATGTGCAGATGTACAGCTTGTGTGCAATAGAAGACATGACAGGTTTGATTACTGTGCACAGGGTCACTGTTTGGCAATTAGTTTGTTACTAATCGATTAGTCAGTGTAAGTCGATTGACAGAAACAGTTTTGATTATCAGCTAATCTCAACTTTTTAGAATAGATGAAGAAAAAAAAAGAAGTAAAAAGAACTGGTTCCTGTTTTTCTTTGTCTCAGTTGAACATGACCATGTCAGATTTGAGAAGTTGTGGTGGCTATTTGTCTCTATTTTTTATTTATTTATTTATTTATTTATTTACTTTGTAAGGACTGCACAGTGTTTCCCCTACAATCAGCCAGGAGTGGTGGACCCCTACAGTAACAACATCTCAGCTACAGCTACATACATTGGGAAATTGAAGTCTAATCTACTTAAACAACAAATAAAACACCATTAAGCATTTAGGTGCAGTCAGTCCAAACTCAAAGCGTTTGTAGAAGCGGCCCTTTTTAATCATGATCAATTAACAAAAATCACCAATCTCAGCGTTGCACTCCACTTGTAGCACTACTACAAAACCCTAAACCAACAGGGATAAATGTGGAACAAATACCAACAATTACCCACTGTCTACAGCTACAAAACAATAATAGAGGAATCACTGAAATTAATGATTAATCAGTTAATCAAGAGCTCTGATAACAGGTGAAATGATCATTAAAAGTCATCAGAAATTGCAGCCATAGTTTGCTGAATCTGTCAAGTGCAATATAAGATACAGGTTTCCCCCCGAGGCAAGCCACACAGATCCTCATTCACCTAGTCTCTTATCAAATGTGTCCAATGACTGTTGAAACAGAAATCCACCGCGGAAGCCTGAACTGAAATGATAAGGTGTCTCCATTATTGCCAATTATGTCCTTTTCTGTATGGCCTTGAGACAAAAAGTAGTTTTAATACCTTTTTTCACCTAACATTACCCCTTCATGGTGCATATTTGTGTGCAATTACAAAAACACACAGCACACTGGGACAGTACTCCATTTGACCTAATGTGGACTTAAACACAGCAGGATGCTTGCACAAAGAGTGGGAGGAAGAGGAAGGTCAATAGGACGCATAGCTCATTTTAAGCCCCAGGGCCCCTCTAGTGTTAATCCAGCCATGAGCCAATACACAATGAGGAGCTGAAATGTGTTATTACAGATTACAAGGCGCAGCTTGATGCATCTAAATCAACAAATATCACACTGTTACTTGAATGTTTATAGCCTTCTTCCCTTTGTATTAGAATTCAGTGGTCTAGCCTTGAGCCACAGGATATGAACATGTTTTGATAACACACAGGGAATGTGGCCAGACGCACTTAAGTCCCAGACTTCTAGAGCCCAGAGAGCCACCGTTTGCAACATCTTTCCACATCCAACATCTTTCAGTATGATTGTTTGGTCTTTTTTTAAAATTAAGATTACAGAGTTCCAAGAAACACACAGGACGCCTGACTTACTAAGAAATGAAAAATCCACATGACATTTTCTGCGGGCCCCTCAGTGCCAGTGAGGGTCGGTGGGTTAGTCTGGACAAAGGAATGAAAAGTCACAGCCTGCCTTTTAGTTACTATTAATACTTGTTGCTCAGTTTCGTCTGAGCACAAGAGACATTCTTCTGTTTTATCAGACTGTAAGTCTGCAAGAATGTGTCCTGTCCACAACAGGGTGTGTCAGACATACAGGTGAAGAGTGAGGAGGTAGCATTGTTTTTTCTACGATGTCAGCGACACGGAACTAGTGAAACTGATGTCGAGGAAGAGACATTGTCGAATGAAGTTTCAGTAAATATTTTGGTCTTGGGTATCAATGGACTTTTGACTTTTCCTGTAACTTGAGTGTCTGCTCTGGTAAAAGGCCCAGTATAGGGTCATAACTGGCACCAAAGAAATCATGGCGACGAAGGCTGACCGTTACATTGCCTTGTGTCACGCGTGTCTCAGTCAAAAAGCTGCACCTAAAAACAGCAATGATTATTGAATAGTTTGTTTATTCTATGCCTGCATGAGTGGAAATAACTCCCGGATATACATGCTGATATATGTTAAAGCAGCGACACCACTGTTGTAAAATCATTGTTACTACAGCAACAACAGCAAATCAGAATGATTTTCTCTCAAAGACAGGCTCAACCTCCAATTCTACATGCTCAATTGGCCCAAAAGCCAAAAGACTCTCACTGATGGTCGACTGTGGGCCTGGTGTCTCAGGGTCCCAAGATGGAAGAAGGGGGTGGGGAGGCCTACTCCACATCTGGGGAGTTAAGATAGAGAAGAGTGTAGTGTACTATCAGCCGGGGAAGAGCATGGTGTATTATCAGCCAGGTTAGAGAGCTCAAAGCAGTGAAACTTGTTCACCCACTGATAGGACTGTTGCAGTTGGGATTTTCCACCAGCAGCATTGTGCAAAGAGATTTTGAAAAAAGAAACAAAAAGTAGAGCAGCAGTAGATCTACTGCCTGCATCACAAACCCAGATGAACCAAAATGACATAGATATTCAATTTTCATGTCTTTACTGTTGTAGCACTGGTTCAAGCAGAACAGCAGGTACTGACATTTAATATGCAAATAACAAAAAACAACTTGTAAAGGAGAAATAGCTCAGTGGTCTCTGTCATCCTCCATGAGTGAGTGCTTATGATAAAGTTTAGCTTCTCCAAAGTTGTTTGCCAAATGGGTTCAATAAAAATTTGAATGGTTTCAGATTCAGATTAGCACATTCAGTACTGAAATTGGATTCAGTAAACAGATTCAGCACTGTATTCTGATCGGATAAAATGCTGTAAAACCCCAGCCTAGCTGTCTGTATGCTATTTGTGAAGTGATGCTTGAATGACGCACAATGCATTCATTTCTTGTCTTTTGGAAGTGCACATGTATTTCCTTTAATACAAATATGTTTAGTAATCTCTAAATCAGCTTGTCCCTGCATCCAGTGCACTCTGAGTAATGTAAAAAAAAAGATGCATCAGAGCTATTCTCTCTAAATATTACTGTGACTTTAAAAGTTAGTCTGTACCCTCTACACTCACAACTTGTTAAAATTTCATTTTTTAAACCAAGAACAGTTCATGCGAACTGTCTGAACTCCCTTGGTGTCATCAGGTTCACTGATTTCAAAGGCCGAGTACCTGAAACATTTCAGAGAACGGGGTCTGAAGAGTTCACAAAAGATAAGATGCACTCAGAGTGTCAGACCAGTAATGCTAGTTAGTCATGCTGGTGGTGTGGCTCAAAAGAAGGTTGACCTCTTTAGTACAGACCTGAATATCTAAACAAATGTTGGATGAATTGACATGAAATTTGGTGTAGATGTCTGTGACCTTGGTGATCACGTGACCACAAAGTTCTTATGTGGTTTAATGTGATCTTCATTTCCTCCTCAGGATTTGTAATCAGTTTATCTCACAACTTTTTACGTAGGTCATTGCCATGTGAAAGATGTAACTTGTCCAATACTTTGATGATTAAATACATGCAAACTGAGGAGCCACACTTTGTTGTTTAATTCTTCTAAATAACAACAAATGCATGCTAGGGTAAGATGGCTAACATGCTTAGGTACGACAGCTAACACAATACTCCCTTAAAACTTGGTATTTTACCAGCAGGCTCTGTGAACAAACTGGTATCCTATAAATGTGTAGAGTGGTCTCACACTTGTATATGCACACGGAAAGTGATAGTCTGCCTTGTAAGTAGGGTTAGGTACCAAACTCTGTGCTCTCAAGGGTACCGACAGAATTACATCTGTAATACCCAGCACCTGTTCACTTTAAATCAAAGCATGTAAAAAAATGGAGGTCAGTACCACCTAGTAGAAACAGTCTCTCCAGCTGCATAATGATTTCTGTTCCTCAGTTTCTTCCTTCATTGGGTGGTTAATGGTTAAGTTCTACATCAAGGCTTTCTGCTGGAAGCCTTTTGGAAGTCCAGTGATGTAGTAAAAAAAGACAAAGTCCACACAGGGAGCCGGGCGTGGTGCATTAATTGATCGAATTCTGGGGTTCGTGTCCAGTCTGAAACCAAAGGTCACTGGTGACATTTTTTTATTTATATATATATATATATATATATATATATATATATATATATATATATATATATATATATATATATATATATATATATATATATATATATATATATATATATATATATATATATATATATATATATATATATACACACACACACACACACACACACACACACACACACACACACACACACACACACACACACACACACACACACACACACACACACACACACACACACACTACTATAAAATTAATTAGGAAAATTAGTGGTCAGGGTAAAAAACCATCACATAGTCTATCTTGGGAATAACACAAAGATTTAGATTAGGTTAGATTTGGGTTTTTTCTAGTGACAAGACAAGCCAATGTGAACAGATAGTTACACCTGAGTTGAAAAGTTTTTAGGGAGTCCCTCATGACCATAGACAACATTTGCATGTTTGTATTGTCATTTTGAACATCTTGGCATGTATTTGTGCAAAATGCTTGAGCGAGCCACCTCATAGAGCTCTTCATTGCATATTTTGGTGTATCTTTTATTTTTGAAGACTTATCTTCAGCCATCTTTCTTAATTCTCTGTCCATTTTTTAATGCCATGTCTTTTATACTCTCTCTTTCCTAGTACCCCTTCCTCTTTGGCTTTTGTGTGGCTCTCAGCTGGAGTGTCCTGGTCTGTGTGAGCAGAGTCTACATGGGGATGCATTCTATTCTGGTGAGTATATTAAATAAATTATAACTCACTAATGAGGTTGACCTGAGCTCAGTCAGATATGTTCTTGAGCGCTGCTGCCTTCAACTTCTGGTGTCATTAATTGTATGCCATCATTATCATATGCTCCTCGGATGGTTGTAAATAATGGCATGACTCCAGTTTGCCTTAACCTGCATTTCATTCTTTTGATACATGATGGAGGACAGTAGTCTTGGCAACAGATTTACAAAGGTGTCATTGAAATATGATCTTTGCATATATTACATTTCTGTTAGTGGACACTATTTTTTTCTTAAAGATTTTTACATAAATGCATCATATTGATATGCGTAAGACACACTCGTGCCCCATTTCTTAAGTTTATAACCTACACAGGAGCTTAAAGTAAATTATTTTTCAAAGATTATCTGTAAATGGAGCCCATAAACAAATCAAAGCCAGTGGAGAAAGTTAGATTAGATTTGGTGGCCAGGCAACTGATGTTCTTATATAATGTTTATCTTTTGCAATCCTCCTGTAATAAAAGCCATTTGATAATCAGCACCTCACCTGATATTTTTCACGTGAAGGTGTTTTATGATTCTATGGAAAGATGGACAGTGGCTGATATTAGTGTTACGTAGCGCCACCTACAGGACAGGAAGCAGAAACATTTTTGTTTGTTTTTCTCCCTTATTTGTCAACTAGGTAAATCAATCATGTATTTTTAAGTGTGCTAATATGAGTTTGACCCTGAAATTTACGTTCATAGTGTGTATTCCTGGTTTACATTAATTTATGTCCCTGTGTTGCAGGAGGTAATCACTGGCTTCCTGTACACCCTTCTTATTCTAGCCTTCTTCCAGCATACTTTGGACAAGATCGACAACTTCTACATGACAGACCGCTATGCTCCACTTGTGATTATTGTGTCACACGTGAGCCTTGGACTTGTGGCTTTCACCCTAGATTCCTGGAGCACCTCTCGGGGTGATACAGCTCAGGCTCTGGGCACTGGGGTCGGAGCTGCTCTGGCTACCCATGTGAACTACCAGCTGGGGCTGATGCAAGATCCACCGCTGTCCTCACTTCCTCTAACTTTACCACCAATCACTGTTAGCTTGGTGGTTCTCTCCCTGCTGCGCTTCTTCATTGGAGTCGCTGTCATCCTCATCACAAGAATGGTTATGAAAGCAGTGACTATTCCGTTCTTGTGTCGACTGTTCGGGCTGCCTTCAGATGATGTAAGACAGGCGAGGCAGCACATGAAAGTAGAGTTGCCGTACCGTTACATTGTCTACAGTGTTGTTGGTTTTAGTTGTGTCTGTGTGGTGCCTCTCCTCTTCAGGATCTTAAACCTCGCCTGAGTGTTGTGTGCAAACTGTCATTTACTGCTGACATGTTCTCCTACATGGTGAAGTCATACAGCACTTGGAAACATGCTGCTTGTCTTGACTCTAGAGTCTCTGTTGCTGCATGACAGAAACTGATTTAAAGGATAACTGTGGTGATTTTCTATATTTTTTGTATTGTCAATAATGATTGCCTCTGTGCCATAGAGCTTAATTGTTGACCAAGAAGTATTAAACGTGACACACTGTTGCACTGGGTCACATGTTTCCTTCTTTATGATGAGCATGGTCACTGCAGTTTATTTTGAGCTGATCCCACATACATCATATATCAAATGTTTTTAGGGAATTGTGTAGCCTTTTTTTTTTTTTTTTTTTTTTTAAAGAAGAGAAATATAGATTTGTGACCAGTTTTGAGAGGGTTAGCTACCTAACTTGCCTCTTCAGTATGAGGAGTTGAACAGTATTAGAGGGACAGACTTAGATGTTGTTTTTGGTCGTCTCTCTGGATTTGTTGACAATTACATCAATATAGCTCATTACCAACCTTATCCTCTAAAGATCCACCTGTGGTCGACTTGTATGAACATCAACATTTTATTGGAGAATTTCATCCTTTAAGAATAAACCAAACCATGAATCTGTAATGTGTGAACAATGCTTTTTGAAATCTGAAAAAGACTCATACTTTATTTTCCCTCTTTGAGAAGATTTGTTTGATCAGTGCAGTTTTTCTACTTTACCATAGTCAGCATTATCTCATTGCCTACTTTTTGTATGTTCTTTTGCTTGTTTTCAAAAGCATTTGTAATTTTGGTCCTAATGTAAGTTAAGTGCTCTCTGAATGATTAAAGATCATAAAATTAAAGTAACAGATATTTTTGATAAAGTATTTTACCATTGTAACTAATTTAAACTGAATTGTTGAAATCTTAATCTGTATAATTCATACTTGATTTCTACGAGTGGTATACAAGAGACATGTCTGCTGCTTTTCCTTCCTCTACAGTATAAAAACACTGACTCTAGCACTTGTCTAAATGTTTTGATTGTTGTTACTGGCTGCTGTAATGTTCAAATAATGCTTTACTCAAATATCCATGTCAGAATATTATAGCTTGGGCGTTTATACTCCTATCATAATACTCATTAAATATATATAGGTCTATTACTGCAAACAATTCTGTCATGTTTTTCTGTTATGGAAAGACTTTATGCTTTGGAAACATGGAATCAAGGAGAATAAAATATTCTGAAAGAGAACAAGAAAACATTTTCAATGCATTTGCCTTAAGTGTATCTTTCATGCAAAAATATTCTGAGAGGGTAAATCAACCAGTGAACCTGGGGCATTAGACCAGTGTGACCTGCTCTTCTTTGACAACTGGGTCATGGGTTTTACTCCCTGTGCCCATTTAGCACATTGGGCACATGCTTAACCTTTGAACAACTGAGATAAGGTTTTAGGTCTTTTATCTGACTGTTATCCACGTGTCCATCCAGCCTAATCACAGATCTTCTCTGTGTTGTCCTCATTGTTCCCCATTGAGCTTTGGGTGATGGCAGGATTTTAGCAACTAAATCTAAAGAAATCACAAAGGTCAGTACAAGGCCTAGCTATTCCATAGCAGTCTATTACCATTTTACATTTATTAGCTGTTATTGTCAGTATTTCACCCTGTAATACTCAACAGAAATTTAACCCAGTGCAGAATTTATTTTTCCAAGGCTAAAACCTGTTCCTTTTTCACATAGCTGTTTCATAATGAGGTGTTATCCAAGCCCAACTTTAAAGCTTTTCAAGTATCTCCAAGCTCTCCAGGCTGGGTCACTCCCAAGTACACACAACTATTAATAGCCTCATTTTTTTATAGGCACATGCCCAACTCTTTCTGTTTTTTTAACAATGTGGTTGTGCAGGTGGGGCGCCTATTACATTAGAAATAGTTACTACACCACATAGAAATACAGTAATTGGAGTTTTATTATATTTTATAACTCCTCCATACAGTGTTGCATTAAGTATGAGATTGTATTAAGTATTAAGCAGCATAAAATGGAAATAATTAAGTATTACAAGTATCTCAAAAATCATACTTAAGTAAAGTTCTTGAACAAATGCATTTAGTTGCACTCCATGGAGCTTGATGATGGAGCTTTTATATCCAGTGATGCAGCTTTTCAGGCATCAGTTCACTTCAAGTCACTGGTGTAAGGGCGTTTTTGCCAAAGAGCTGTCTTCATTATTTTATAGCATTAAATGATGCATAGACAGTTATAATGATCAGATTTAAGATATAACATATGAAAGGCGTTTTTATTCGTGTATCAAGTTATTAGATCTTTTATTTTGAAAAACCAGAGAGCGTTTAACAGGATATCCGGACTTTTATTTTGCCTACCAAAACATTCTCCTTAACTTCAGTGTGAGGTTGGGTAAGTTAGCAAGGTAACAGAAGGGCTTACGATGCTAAACTTTGTCGACACTTAAGCTCATTAAAGTAGCCGTGAAAGTAAGAAGGAGGACACTTTTTTATGGTACATTCATAGGATTCATAGGAGTTTGTTTCGTAATTTCGCTCGTTAACCGTTATAACTGTTACCGGGTCTGTTTGGCTGCTCGAGACCTTGGTTAGTCTGACGTTAGCTTGACCTGCTGCTCTATATTAGCCTTCATTAAGTCAGAAAAAGCGTATGTAAAGATTTATTCAGGGGGAAAAGAACCGTCTCCTGCCGTTCGTAGTGCTGATGCCTCGTTTGGAGCCTAACGGCAGAGGGACAAAAAGGTAAGACTGACCCTACACTTTGAAAGAACTGATGGAGATGTCTATCTACTAGTTCAGTTTAACAGCGATGATGTCTGCAAACTCTCTGCTAATTTAAATTACTGTCATTACATCATCAGGAAGCGACACAGCACATTCCAGACAGTAATTTAAACGCAGTTCGACAGAATTTCAGGGCTCCAAAAAACTCAGTTCAAGTGCAATATGAGGGGAAATGGTTTACGTGACTGATGGAAAGTAATGCAACAGTGTCATTACAGATCACACGTTCGATGCATGTGAACACAGGATGTTGGTTAATGGGATTACAATCTTGCATTTGCCTAATAAAGTTATATTTGTCCCTTGCTGTGCATAACTTCAGACCGAAATTAGACTGGACGTTTGTCCAGAGGTTCTGCAGCATCCAGAAGGTCCTGTTCCCATCATGGAGGAGCCAGAGTGCTCTGATGTTTGGGACGCTGCTTGCTGTCACCCTAACAGGTAACTGCTGCAGCATGAAGAGCTGTTAGTGCATCAGGAGTGTGAAGTATGAAGTGTCTCAGACAGATCAAGATAGCAATTGAAAGAAACCTAACTGAGCTTGTCTGGTGTCGTTGATGACAGCTCATCTTGTGACACATGCGCTGCCTGCCAGTGCTTTTTGTCGCATTGTAAAACCACACTTCTGATAAGGCAAGACTGCATACTGTGTTGGTTTTCTGCTGACCTTTAGCTCACAAGGTTGCCTAATAATTTCCCTACGTTGCTTTTACGAGTCTCTGAGCGCTAACACATCTCTTTTCTGCCTTCAGAGCAGCTGATCATTTACCAAGTGGGTGTCCTCCCCAGCCGCTTCTACAACGTGCTGGCAGACAAAGATTACTCTGGTTTCAAGAGTCTGGTGGGCACAGCTATGGTGCTCATTTTGATAAACTCCACAGTAAGTTGAAGGAGCTGTGGGTGAGAGTGGAAGCTGACCTACATAGTGACGATAGTAGCCACAGAGTTCAGTCCCCCGGAGATGATATTTACAATTTGACTGTACATGGAATTTGGTCTTTTACCAGATTTACTCTTCAGTTTGTGCTAACTCCGCTGCATGTCCTTCTTATCATTTGCCTTTGTGCCCAGCTCTGCCCCTGATTGGTCTACAGACTTAAGATATTGATAAAAGTATCAGTACTGTCACCTCTAGATCAGCACTTCTAGATTCTGCACCCTCAACAACTTTCTGTGTCAAACATGTCAAACAGTGGTCAAAATGTAGCTCAACCAATATGTTTTTTTTACTCTAAACTCCAGGCTTGATAACACAAATATTACTGATTAAAAGGTTTATTCCAGGGTTCCTATGAAGTCTGGAAAAAATATGGAAATTAATTTCAGTAATTCACGAATAGCCACATATTGAGCCTCTCTGAACATGTATGATGAATGCATTGAAGTATTTATCAGAAAAGTAAACAGACTATTGTCTCTGCATGAGGAAACCACATCTTTATGGCTGCGTTTATCATTGTTTTCATGGACACTGTCAATAAGGCTGCACAGTCGGCATTAAAATAAATTCATTTAACTATTTTCAACTAATTTCTTTTTCTGAAATAAAGACTCAAGAATATGAGGGGAACAATAGTATAAAACTATGTGTTCTGTATGTAAAGGGGAAGATAATAATCAGCAAGTCATTTTGTTTACTTCCTCTTTGGGGCAAGAAGTTGTTTGACAATGAATCATTGTTCAACTTTCTGCAGAGGTGTGCAGCCTGATGAGCCACAATGGATGAATGCCAGGTTTACAAGAGCTGGTTTGACAGTCTTAAATATAACGTCTGGCACGTTTGGCAAATTGATTTAGTAACTTATTTCCCAAAAATATGAGCATAATTGAATTTTATTACTCAGTATTGTCACCCTCCTACCAGTAAGGCAAATCATTTTTATTGTATGTGATTAAAATACAACAGCGCTACCATAATTTGGACAAATGCTTTGTTCCAAATACTGTAAATTATTAATCTAAAGACAATTTCAGACAAGGCCTTAACATAGACATTGCTTCCTTGGTTTATTGTTTGACATCATGTTTGATTTAACGATAGTGACTTCACAAGGTCAGGATGACCTGATATGTTCATTTTACAGCTGACACACACTTGATCTCAATAGCTTTGTTATTATACTTGTTATCTTTTCATCTGTGTGACTTTGTCTTCTCATTAACAGGCTGTCTCTCTCCTTATTCCAGATGAAAAGTCTTGACCAGTACATTTGCAACCAGATGTATGTCAGATGGAGGAAGACGCTAACTGAGAGCCTCCATACAGCGTACTTCCAGGGACGAGTCTATTATACACTCAACGTACTCAGAGAGGACATAGACAACCCGTAAGCTTTACCCAGTGTATTTTTGCTTTATCAATTCATCACTATTTATGAATATAAATGTGTACCTAGTTTGTGCCCATGATTGTCTATCATCTGAAGGATTTTGTATATAAAAACATTTTGCTATTAGAATATCAGCTTTTGTTTTAATTTGCATGTCTTTGTGTCTAACTTGTAGAGATCAGCGAATCAGTCAGGATGCAGAGAGGTTGTGTAAGCAGATGAGCACAATGGCCAGTCGTTTGATTGTGTCACCATTCACACTGACTTACTACACTTACCACTGCTTTTATAGGTGAGTTTGTGGAGTACTGTGACAACATGTCGTGCACTACAACAAAACTGCAAAGGTCTGCAAACGTATTCAAACGTTTGCCATTCTCTGTTGCTAGATGTGGAACTATTTTTGCACCATAAATCCAATGGAGTAGTTCTATAACATTTATATCTTTAAGTATTGTCTTTTTAAAGCCTGAGTGTTTCCTTTGATTTAAAGATCCCTTCCACATATGCATTAAGACCTACTTAAAATTCTCTCTGACACACTTTTGCAGAAACAAAAACATATAATAGCAACATTAATTAATGTATTAATTAGGGACTCATATTCATACATACATATATGAATGTTAAAGTATTTTTCACTTCACAAGCTTATCTGGACACAAGATGTCTCCTACTTCACGGTTCAGTCTGTTCTCAGGGTGTGTCCAGTCAAGGCTTCAAGTTTCCACATCATACTTGTGTTTGTTGAATATTAGAGCAGGATTTCTTTCTAAACTATTTGTGATGTAACACATTATGCTCAGCTTTAGGAAAAAGAACGAAAACACGTTTTAGATTAAAGGTAGAGTTTATTTGTTTGTTTGTTTTGAATCCTTAAGTAAAGCTCTCTGAATCACCTTGTGTGTTGTGTGTTTGCAGCACCGGCTGGATCGGTCCTGTCAGTATCTTTGGCTACTTTGTGATTGGGACCATTGCCAATAAAATCCTCATGGGGCCAATTGTGTCCACTCTGTTTGAGCAAGAAAAACTAGAAGGTGACTTCAGGTAAGTTCAGTATGTAAGTCCCGGGGTGTCAAACCACAAAAACACAAGTTTCTGTGTCAATAAGAACTTGTACTTACAGACAAGCAGAGAAGAAAGACTTAAGGGTGTTTTCCCAACTTCAGCAGAGTAGTTGGGTGGTCTGCCAGTGTTACTATAAATCCTTTCACTGTTTATCGTCAAGGAAGTCACTCCTTATTCAAGAGGAAGTTTCTGTAGTCTTTGGCCCAGTGCCTTTTGCCTCTCAGGAAATAACACAGGAACTGCGTCAGCTATTAAAAAAGGAATTATACTTTTGTCTAAATGTCACAAGTTAAAACAGTGTGATCACGAGAGTCCAATGATGAAAAATATGTTAAATCTTAAATTGCATCGATACATATAAAAAAACATATTTTTGTTTCTCTAGATTCAAGCACATGCAGATCCGTGTCAATGCAGAGTCTGCCGCTTTTTACAGGTAAGGCTCAAATACACAATTTGTACACCAGGGTAAACCTTTTCTCATTTAGTTAACTTGGTCTCGTGCAAACATGACTGCTGTTGAAATGGAAATATGGAAATATGTTTTCAGAAGAGTTGGATAGTTAAACCTCAGCAACTAACATGGAAACTTGGTACATTTATTGTGAAACATTCACTGTCTTTCACAATCTGAACCGTTCTGACACACCAAATCACACCAATGTGTTTTTTTAGAGCTGGTAAAGTGGAGCACATGAGGACTGACCGACGACTGCAGGTTCTGCTGCAAACTCAAAAGAGTCTAATTAACAAAGAGCTCTGGCTTTATAGTAAGAACATCCTATACAGCCACAGTCACTGACCCATAATTTTCACAATTTAATTCGAGTTGAACTCTGACCTCTCCTCTCTCAGTTGGGGTAAACACCTTCGACTACCTTGGAGGTTTCCTCAGCTACATTATAATCGCCATTCCCATCTTCACTGGTATCTATGATGGTCTCACTCCTGGTGAGCTCAGTGCGCTCATCAGTAAGGTAGGCATTTTTTAATCTTTTCTGAGAACTTGTGCAACTTTCTTCACATATCCCCTTATGACCCTTAACTCGGCTATGATGAAGACTGAAGTTAAGGTCGTTGTTGCATGACGAGCATCATTCAGGCAGCATTGAGTGTCAAAAGAGACTGAAGTAAAATATATTAACAAAGAAATGTACTTCTATTTTGTGCTCGTGTTCCCTTTTCCTCACAGTTTGAGAGATTGGGGGGAGATACGCAGGGTTTGACATTAGAAATGCCTTTATTTGAATTAGTCGCTAATTTGACCACAAGGTGGCAGCAAAAGCTTTCTCTCCCCAAAAAAGTGTGCAATTACATTCATGCTGGTTCTAATGCCCATTGTTAAAACAGTTATCTAAATATATAAAGAAATCTTTGATAGTGCTAGAATTGAATTCCATTAGTTTGTTTTTCATGCTGTTGGCAAAGTGCCTTTATTGTAACTGGCTTTTGTTCTTGTTCAAACACTCGTCCCTTAGTAATCTTGTCTCTCTCTTATTTACTCTCTGCTCTGGCTCTCCCTTTCCTTGTTCATATTCAGAACGCCTTTGTCTGCATCTACTTGATAAATGGCTTCTCGCAGCTAATAGACCTGTCAACCACTCTGTCAGATGTGGCTGGATACACCCACAGGTATCACACTGCATGCTTAAATTCACTTCCTGGAGGACAGATGATGACAGTAGCATTTGTGCATGCCGTCCAGCTTTCCATCAGTGTGTGTGTGTGCGTGTGTGTTGTGGTCAGGATTGGGCAGCTGAAGGAGGTGATGGATGACATTCTACGCACGCAGTGTGACTATGACCCTGCGTCAGGGGAGAGCTACGACTTTGACAGGTTTGTCTTCTACAAGAAAGTACAGTTGGAGAGGTTTAAGTGAACAAACTCCATGTTAAGATGATGCTTATATGGGTGCAATTACATTACATTAACAAAAGGCAAATAAAGAGCAAAGAGGACAATCAATACGAGGTGCATAAAACAAGCCTCTACGTGGTCTTTGTTTTGTGAATCCTCCCCACAGTGATTTCAACATCCACGGAGGCCCTGTGGATACCGCCTTCATCCTAGACCATCTTTCATACAAATCTCCTGATTCAGACCAGCTGCTGGTGAAAGATCTGAGTCTGAAAATCAGCCAGGGCGTTCATCTACTGGTGGTGGGGAACACGGGCACGGGCAAGACGTCACTACTGAGGGTCCTCAACCGACTCTGGGAGGCACACAGCGGTGAGAAAGCAGTGAGGATGAAGTTATATGACAGGAAGTGATTAAAGTGAAAGTGTGGTGGCTCCAAGCTGGGCTGCAATAACAACCCCTGTATTAACCCCAGTGTATTATTTAAGAATAGAAATTGAGGAAAAAATGTGCATGTCAGAAAATAGGGTATCATAAAAAAAAAAATGCATACATTGATAGCTTAATGACACCATCTGTCTCCTCAGGTTTTGTCCAGATGACCACATGTTTTGGGCCCAGAGGAACCCTCTTCCTGCCACAGAAACCTTACCTGACTGACGGCACGCTTCGTGAGCAGGTCGCTGAGTCCTCTTTCATGTTGTTTTATCTTCAACATTTGTTTCTCTATAGACACTGATACTTGTCTAATAACGTGTGTAGATACCATCCCTGTTGCTAGTTTACTGAATTCTACTAAAATTAAATGAAAACTCTTTTCCCCAACAGGTGATCTACCCATTGAAGGATATTTATCCTGCATCAGGTATCAGAGTTCTGATCTCTTTATATTAAATGGTGCAAGGCTATATATATTAAATCATTCAATCAGTCAATCAATCACAGTGAGTTGCTCTAGCAAGAAAACCTACAAATTAATAAAAAAGTGGAGGTACAAAAAATGTTTGATCCTGACAGCAATATGTTGTTTGATGAAAGCAGCATTAAATAACACCAGAATGCCATTAATATAGTAGATCAATGCACAACTTTGATTTTTTCATTAATCTAAACTTGGGTCTTGGTTTCACTCTTAACTTTGTGTTGTTGAAATAATGATGTCAATGCCCTTTTTTTCAGGGTCAGTCGATGACGACAGAATTTTACAGTTCCTGGAACTAGCTGGAGTGGTGAGGGACTTTCAAAAGCATATTGTTTCAAACTGAAATCTTAATAAATAATTTGGAATTGTAAAGTGAATAGTTATAATAGTAATATAGTTATAGTTATAATAAACTTCTGTCTGTGCTGTAGTCCAGTATCCTGAAGCGGACAGGCGGGCTGGATGAAAGAGTGGACTGGAACTGGTAAGAGAAAACAAAGAAAGACAAACATAATGACAAAGTGAAGTAATAAATATGTGTATCAGACTTTGAACTTGTCTTCCTCTGCAGGTATGACGTTCTGTCTCCAGGTGAAATGCAGCGTCTCTGCTTCGCTCGGCTCTTCTACCTGCAGCCTAAATATGCAGGTGTGCTCTTCTGGATTTCTGTAACGTATTCATGAAAATATCTGAGGTATTGAGACTTGAATGATTCTGACACAGCAGTTTCAGGGTAGCTGGTCTCGCCCACTGACTCTGAGTTTAAATTTAGCATTTCAGATGTAAAATATTAAGGTGTTTTCATCTTGTCGTACGTGTTAGAGGTGACCCCAGATCTGAGCTCTCTGAAACTTTTATTTTTTGTATCATTTTTTACCTCGCAGTGTTGGATGAGGCCACCAGTGCTTTGACGGAGGAGGCAGAAGCACAGCTGTACCGAACCTGTAAACAGCTCGGCATGACTTTGGTCAGTCTGGGACACCGTAGCAGCCTGGAGAAGGTTAGACCAAATAATTCTGAGCTCAAATTACTGTTGGAGGAAGTGATACAGAGATCATTTTATTGAATTTGTGAACTTGAATTTTTTATGGTGAACATTACTAGGTTTCCTGTAGGAATGTTGACTATATACAGAATTCTGCTTACTGCAAGGAAAATTACAAGTCATTTATATCCTACATTACTCGGTCCACAAGGGCAACCTCGCTATCAGATTCTCTGAATTCTTCCAATTGAAAAAACTTGAGTAGTGCTTTTTTGGTCAGTCCATAACTATTCGTTTTTTTTCTCACATTTAAACACCAACTTCGCTTGTTTTTTTCCTCACATCTGTCTAAATCTATGAAGGATATGAACTCTTTTGTTCCATTTCTCACAGTACCATGATGTCCAGTTGAAACTGTGTGGAGGGGGCCGGTGGGAGTTAACCAAGCTAAAAGGAGGCAACGGAAGCTTAAATCTCAGAGAAGAAGCCACGTGACTGCTGACCAATGTCCCTGAAAGGAAGCGTCAATGTGGGAGACGTAGCAGAAAAACACTCCTCAGTTACTAACACACAAGTGTCCTCAAACAAGGTGCTTTTAAACCCAGTTCCTCCAGTGGTGGTGGCTAACTGTGCACATCCAGATTGTATGTATTCATGGAGGCGGGTATTTTAACATTTGATAACATTTGTCACTAGCTCGGTGAGTAGAATACAAGGTTAAGAAAATTAAGGGGGGTTGCAACATTTTTCCAGACAAGATGGCGGTTCTGCGGATGCAAAGTGTACATGACCCAAAGACTTTGCCAAAGAAATCATGATATTAAATAAGGAAACAAAGGGGACTCTTTAGACTCCATAGATGTGCTTTTATGTCAGATAACATTTGTTAACTGTGTTATGTTTACAATCACTACATTGGAATATTTTATAATAAAAACACACAATGTTCTTATATCAAAAGCAGAGTTGGAGCTGTTTTATAGTTGTTTACTTGATTTCATTAAAATGTCATTTGTACAATTAAAAACAAACAATATTTGGCCAAAGTCTGTTTAAGTGAAATGGATAAGCATCGCTTTCATCTTCCTGGTTCCATAAGACACATCATCAGGGTTGTGGTGGTGGTTGTTGTTGTTGACCACAGAGCTCTCGGTGACCTTGGATGATCTCTTGGACTGCGGCAGGATCATCCAGCGTGCTGAGGTCACCCAGACTGTTCAAATCTCGCTCCACCACTTTGCGCAGCACCCGCCGCATTATCTTACCTGAGCGTGTTTTTGGCAGACGATGGACGAACTGTGAGAATGACCAAGAAATACAAATTGACTGACTACAAGTTGGTCTTAACTGTTAAAATTTGTATTTAAAGTTTATTTGACAGAATTACCTGGATGAAGTCTGGACAGGCGTACTTTGCAATCTTTTTAGAGACCATGTCATTTAGCAGCCGGGACAGGTCTGTCTCTTGAACGTCCACATCCTTTTTCAGCACCACAAAGGTATAAACTCCTGATGACACAGAGTGAGGACAGTCTTTACTGTGATAGAAGTACATAATGTGTGTACACATTTTTTGACAGTGAAATAGATTTCTCTCTCACCTTGTCCTTTGATGTCATGCGAGTATCCTATGCATGCAGACTCAGCCACTGCAGAGCACTGATTCTGTTACAGAAATCACAAAATCGTCAGTACACTTTATAGGAAATTTGACGTTTATGACAAGAACAGGACAGACAACATGAAAATAGGGCTACGGCTACAGCTGCTGTGGAGACGTACATTTCTTGATGAATACTGTCTGAATTGCCTCGGAATTTACTGGAATGTTCATTATCTTAAGAAAAAATAATTTTGTTGTGTTGATAACATAACTTTGAATCACACTTTCACTTTTCCAACACTTAAAGTCATGAAGAATCTTCTCAAACATGGTTATAGGCTGAATTTAGTGTGATCTTCTAGACAAGTGTCTAGTGTTAATGAATGTAGAAAGCAATGCTCGAAGACATTAAAAAAAAAAAAAAAATCAGACCTTACCACCACATCTTCTATTTCTGCTGTCCCAATCCTGTGACCGCTCACGTTGATGACATCATCAAGGCGACCAGTGATCTGGTAGTACCCCTCCTCAGAGCAATAAGCGCCATCTCCAGTAAAGAAGTAACCTGTTTGCACAAAGATGAAAGGATTTAGAAACTGTGGTCTTACAAAAAAAAAACAAGTTTGTCCTTGAACGCATCGTACTGTACCAGGATAAGGCTGACAGTAGGTCTCAATGTATCTCTGGTGGTTGTTATGAATTGTTCGAGCCATACCAGGCCAAGGCTGAGATATACACAGAGCTCCGGACGTGTTGTTGGAAGTCAGGACTTTTCCCTGAAGGAAGTTAAAAGGACAACAGAGTAATAACTGAGCCAAATACTGATGCCTTTGGCAAGAGATCAAAAATGATATATAAAATCTAACAACTACATAAGATGGATACTAAACCTATAATATACTCCTTTCAAAATTAGAGAAAACAATTGGAGTGCCACATCAAATTCTGGATATCGGATCCTCAAAATGCGTGTTAGTGTGTGTTTTTATTGCCAGGCAGGACAAGAGATCAGCTCAGAGACACTGCTCCAACTGTCTGCACAATCTGTGCAACTGCAATAGCCACAAAGTAGCATGACAGATTTTTAATACGGAGTTTGGCACGCACGGAGCAGGACTGGCGGGTGGGAGCAGGGTGGGTATCAAAAGTGACACAGCTGGTGGCTGTTTATAATCCTAATCTGACCCTCCCTGCAGGCCATTCCCAGCTATCCAATATTTGCAGCGACGGCACGCTACACACACACACACACACACACACACACATTAGCACACACAGGGATGAGTGCCACACCTCAGTGTCCATGAGGACGGGCTTAATGCCAAAGAAAGGTCTCATAGCCATCCCTGGGACAATCTCTGCGTCTGGGTCGGACGGCCTCGGGCTGATGCAGATGCCACCTGTCTCTGAGAACACAGAGCACAACAAGGCAGATTATAAAACTGCTCATGATTTGTATTTTCTTCTAAACGAGTCCTATAAAAAGACCAAACACAACACTGAGGTGGTCCATTTTTTTGAAGTAAATTTCAGTAGAATTGATTGACTCACTGATAATGGTCACCTCTCCAAACCTGGACCTGCTGCACATTTCTTTGTTTTTGTCCATTTATTAAAAAGAAAATGTAGATGAAAGGTTTGGATATTTGTTCAAATTGTTCTCAACACTCAATTATGACTTTAAAAGTAAGTAAGTAAATATATTACGTGGCACGTGGTATGATAATGCACTTAATTATGAGTAAAAGTACAGACTTAAAAAATTACTCATAAAAGTATAAATCCCCAAAAATTACTTTCCCCCCGTTAGATAGTAAATTTGTTGTTTTGTTTTTTTCCACGAGGCTTTTTGATAAGACGATTATACAACATTATCTGACTCAGCATTTAAAGTAATGAGCTTTTATAAAAGTATGCAGCAATTAACCGATTTCACTAATAACTGCAGTGTAAAATGTCTCGTTAGCCATGAAGGCTCAGCTGCACCAAGTGTTTCTGTTCTCATTCTCTAAAAAGGGAAATGATTTAATATTATTTTTTCAAAGAAGTGGGGAGTTAAGAGTTGGGCTACTAGTGCAATGTGAACCATCGGCAACGAAGCAGGAAGAGGTAAATACATCAATGCTTACCAAAACTGTGTGTAATCATGTGATTTTCTATGTCCATAGTGTTTTGTGAGATTAATGCAAACTAGAATTTTTCCTCAGACTATAGCCAGGCTTGTCAAGAACAGATTAATGTACTATGAAAAGTGGTGTACCAGGAATATGGACTGAAACAGGGTGGGGGAAAGTCAGATGAAAAGTGAAAGTAGCAGAGGGTGAGAGTGGAGCATAAATGACAGTGCCAGCTAACTGTTTGTAAATCTAGCGTAAGCCCCTCTCGTTGCTACAGATGTAGATTTTGGAATTACAGCCATATAAGTAAATTAAATGCAATTAGGTTTGCCTGGACCTCGGGGACCCTGGTAATCCTCTGGGTGGTGTTGGTGGCACCAGAGCCGGAGACAGCAGAGGGGACCCGTTATAAAGTAGGACACAACAGATGATCCCACAATAGCATTAGCGACTGGCATCCTGTTCAGATCAACTGTAACCGTGAGACTACACCCCCCCCCAGCCCCCCAACCACCACCACCACCCCCACAACAAATCACCTACACTTTGTCCGTTCAGCCTCTTTAAAAATGATCAGGGCTGTCTTCAACTTTTTAAAAATAGTGATAGTTATAAAATGGGGAAACACAACTAGCATTCAGCTACCTTAGCATAGCATCAAGAGTGGTTAGCTGTTTACAGTCAATATGCTAAGCTAAGCTAACTGGCTGCTGGTTGAAGGTCCATGTTTAGACTTCACATTTCCACATCTAATTCAAAATTATAGACCATATTCACACGGCGACCATTTTCCTCCAACATCATGCTCAGGATGGGCTGCTCATATGTGGCACTGCTTATGAATCTTTACTATTTCATTACTACGAGATTGAACATCTGTACAGACAATGAATAGTGAGAATTTGGAGGGACATCAGGCCACATTTTAAGGTAAGAGAACATATTTGCTAACCCATTAGCTGCCATTAGATACCAGCTAACGTTAGTGTTCAAACACTTCCTAGCTAACATAACTTTGATAGAGTTAAACTATATGATAGGAGATGCATTCATTTATTCTACTACATCAGCGAACCTGTTGGAAACATTTATTTAAGTCTGGAGGTGAAGCGTGCTGGGTGTGAACAGTAACAATAGGAAGTGGTTGAATGCTAACGTTAGCTAATGAGTCATGAAATATGTTTAATTTCATCTTGAAATATGGCCCGATGTCCCTCCAAATGTAGCTATAACTTTCAGGTGCTGATCAATCAGGAAGCTGCGAAATTATGTTTTATAGAGTTTACAACCTGAAACACAGCAGGTTAACGTTTCCCACCCCGAGTGTGACGTCAGGGGAAAATAGCCACTGTGTGAGTATGCTCAATTTCTCATACTTCCTTATGCCTGAAAGTACGAATTTAAACTTGTTGACACCAGTGTTTATTAATATTTTTTTCATTTTTGCAGCAGAGCTCTTCCCCCTCCTGTCCTCCTGCATCCTCTCACCTCTCCAGTCCTGTATGATCCAACACAGAGGCCGTATGCCAACTGCGGATCAAAATCTAATTTTCTCTCTAAACAGGCTACTTGCTCCCAGATCAACCAAATGGCATTTTATGAATAATGCCACTTAGTCCTAATTGGAAACACTGGTCCAGGAGAGCAACATAATAATATAATCCTTTTTGCTGAAGTAGGGTATTTGGGTCATATCTGTGTCTGTAATTCTCGAGCTCATGGTGCTCTGATGTTTAATTATCAGCAATTAATTATAGACTTTTGCCATGTGTATGGTAATTAACGCAGCTTTCTCTCCATTTGGTCATTACTCAATCTAATTTGACGGGACCGAGGATGAAATGCATCATGTCAGTCGGGTCCTGTGTTCATCCACAAATTTGATTTTATTAGCGAAATCAGCTGATTTTAAACATGTTGTCATTATGTCCAATTGTAAGCTACTTTAATGGGATAGATAGATGACATCAGCGGATATACAACGGTGAAGGACAAGTCTGCTGCAGGTTTGTTGTGTCTCACCCAGTGCAAAGTCGCTGCAATGTACTCAATTTACACAGTATACAGTTTCTGTTTTACTGTTATCTTGTTTCATGGTTTTTGAAGAGGCAAAAACAAATCCCTTTCTAATACTAACAATTTTCCATATCTTTGTGCTCAAAGTCAAGAAAGATTGAAGACCAAATTACATTTTTCTGTGGGTTTGAAAGGTCAGGTTGTACACCCAACGTGATGTCACCCACTGGTTTGTGAAATACTGTTTAAAAGCACTGAGTGTGTCATTTACAGCCCTCAACAACTTGGATGTTTGGTGACCATATTTGGAAGAAAAGGGCGGAGCTGGGGAGACTATCCTGATTGGATCTGATGGAGAACCTGATGACAACACCTTGTCAATCTCAAGGTAGCCACACCCTGCTTTATCATCTATCTATCTATCTATCTATCTATCTATCTATCTATCTATCTATCTATCTATCTATCTATCTATCTATGATTGAAGAAGACTTGGAACTAGAGATTAAAACCATGAACTCATTAGTAAACTTAAATAATAATAAATCAAGTGAGAAGTAGGGTCATTTTCTCATAAGCTTACAAATCAGACTTCTTTTTGAAACCAGTGGAGTCGCCCCCTGCTGGTTATCAGAAAAGGGATAACCTGCTTTACTTTTCAGACCCGGATTCTTTATCTATATTTTACAGTCTATGAAAGACTTGTGTGATGGTGGTTAGTGCGCACATGGATCCATTTTGTGGTGTGGTGCTTTTGGTAGTTACATAACATCTGTATTCTGCAATAAAAACAGTCCAAAAACAAAGCTTCTGTGACCCCTTTATCAAACAAAAAGACATGATGCAATCTGCATTTCTCTACACAGTCTTGGTGTTAAAGTTGACTGTCACTGTTGTTCAATATCAAGACAGAGAGGTTGTTTTTAGTATGTGAGGAAAACATCTGGTTCACTTTGGAAGTCCAGAGGGGATACAAACTTTGTGTGTGTGAGTGTGTGCGTGCGGTAGTCTTCAGTATTGTGTATGTATACGCGCACACGACTACACTTACAGTGTTATGTAACACTGTTATTGTTGGGCGGACGGAGCAGACTGCTCTCCCCTTCAGCACTGACTGATGGGCCTGCAGACGTGGCTGTTTGAGGAAGAGCTTGTGAACCTAGCTGCCCTTAATGGCGGGACTGTGATCCTGCTGACAAGTGATGAGCTGCTACTGTTAGCACTTACAGTATGGCAGACTCAACGTCGTTCAGTGTGAGATGTCTAATTTGGTCAATTAGTGATGATGTAGCATAAGAAAGAAAGACTCAAGCAGCTGTGAACAATAGCTAATAAATTCCACATGTTAGTGTGTAACAGTTACCAGTCTGCCACCAGGTGTCCACCACAGGGCAGCGTCCGTCCCCAACCACTCTGTGGTACCACTCCCACGCTTCAGTGTTGATGGGCTCGCCCACTGCACACAGACAAGGTCAGCTTCAGTCACATAACGTAGTCGTTAGACGTATTGTACGTTTTTTTCAAAACAAAGTGTGAATCAGTGATGCAGGCAGACAAGTTTCTGTAACTAAAAACACACCTGTGTTGGTTCAGAGGAGGATTTACATTCTGACTGTTGAGCTTTGTGTTTTAACACATAAGCGCCATGATTCAGGGGAACAGGTGTGTGTGTGTGTGTGTGTGTGTGTGTGTGTGTGTGTGTGTGTGTGTGTGTGTGTGTGTGTGTGTGTGATCTTGCTGCATGCTGGTCTTTGCTGTGGACACTGTGGATCACTGAGGCATGTCGACATACCAGCCAGGATTGACTTTAAGTATGTAACACATGTGTGTGCTTAGAGGAAAGGAATTTGTCCAGTAACTCTCCTGTACACAAAACACTGCCGACCATTGGAATTTGTTTGATAAATTCTGTTGTTGCTTGTGTTACTTGTTGCAAAAAGGGTTCAGAAAAGATTCCTTTAATGGTGAGCGCGTTTGTGAAGATAACAACACATCCAAGCATCACGTTTGGCATACCAGAGCCGAGAGTTTTGAGGGTGGAGCGGTCGTACTTGTGCACCCACTGGTCACCGTACTTGAGCAGCAGGCGGATCGCCGTCGGAGCCCCGTAAAACTGGTTAATCTTCAATCTCTGGACCATCTCCCAGTACCTCCCTGAGATCAAAACACGCCTAAGTTAGCATGGTCCAAAGAGGTGATACTGAAAATCAAAAATCACAACCAGACACTGAGATTGTAGCGAAGCACAGATTTGAACCCGTCACAGTGAAGAGTTTCTCCTTGACAGTAACAAGGTGTGTGTGCCGACTCCCTGTGTATACAGAAGTCCTAATTTTAGTGTGGACGGGCCAAGTTCAAGTTCAGATGTAAACAGTTATTCATAGACAGAGGCGCAAACATGCAGAGCTCCTTGCTGAGGACGGGAATACTTGAAGGATGAAAGCTTTACACAGAACATCAGATTCACAATGAAGATCTGATAAAAGCAGCCTTTGGGAAATACATGACGAATTAGAGAGTGTGTTTGTCTTTTTCTGTCAGTTGGATGAGTTTTATTTTTAATCTGAATTCTGTCTGTGGTGATGTTCACACCTGGGTTGGGGTAAATGGGAGTGCTCTCAAACAGGACGGTCGTCCCCCCGTTGGCCAGGGGCCCGTAGACACTGTAGCTGTGTCCCGTGATCCAGCCGATATCTGCCACGCAGCCGAAAACGTCTCCGTCGTGGTAGGTGAAGACGTACTGGTGATGAGAGGGAAGATTTATGTAAAGACTGCGTAAAAAGAGAAGGTGATACAATTAATGCGATAATACGATTTATGTACAGAAACTTCGGAAGGCTGTATTCCTGATTCTGGAACAAGATCCTGGTCAACTTTTAGAGGGGCAATAGAAAGCATCCTGACTGGAAACATCACTGACAGACATGGTTTATGCACGGCTCTGGACAGGGCGCTGGTGATTAAAACCTCCCAGAACATTACTGGCACCCATCTATCGAGCATCAGTGGTGCTCGGTGAAGTGAGGTGTCTGCACAGAGCTCAAAGGATGCTAAAAGAACAAAGACTGTTCCTTTCAAGCTGTAAGTGTCGTTACTGATTGTTGCATGAATACGCCGGGTTAAAAGTGAAGCAGCATTTCGATGAAACTCTTCTGTAATCTGCAGTGATCACCGGTCAACTGGATTATGGATCACTCCATACAGAAGCTCTACACAACACGGGTCGTGCCTGATGTTTACCCGGTGTGTGAGCGCTGCGTACAGCAGGTAACCAGCCTGAGTGTGGACGAGTCCTTTAGGCTTCCCTGTGCTGCCTGATGTGTAGAGCAGGAACAAGACGTCCTCGCTGTCCATGATGGCCGGCTCACACACCGCGTCCTCCTTCAGCATCTCCTGCATGACACAGTGAATTTCAAGTATAATTTGTTAAATAAGCAGCTTCGATATGGAACGACAAGAGAACACACTTTATTGCTTTTTTCTTGTTTAAACATCATCTCCTGTTGAGTGACAAAGAGTACAAAACATTCAGTATGATGTTTATGCGCCAGAACAGCTACTAATGGACCTGATGGTGAGACTGCTCTACAGAAATGCTCAGTATTTAACCAAATAATGTTTTATTTGCATAAAATGTCAGAAAATTTAAGTTTCATGGTGATATCTAATATCTACCAGCACTGATTGTCTTTCTGCTCTCTCACCTCCTCCATGTCAACATCCCTGGCTGTCATGGCGACGGGATTCTCTGTTCTCATAGCAACTAGCACCTGCTGTACCGTTGGGCAGCCGTCGACAGCTGTATCCACCGTTTTCTTCAGCTCGATGACCTTTCCCCCTCTGACGCCCTGGTTCACTGTGATGACGGTGCTGGACTGGGCTGAAATGGTGAATTGATTATCAAAAAAAAAAAATACAAAATTAATCGACTAATCGTTGCAGCTCTAGTCGAGACTTGAAACCCGAAACAATGAGCTGAAAAACACTAAAACACTATGCAGTCACACTGTCCCACCATCTCTGATCCGCTCTGCGAGGGCCTCGGCGCTGAACCCGGCGAACACCACGTTGTGTGCTGCTCCGATCCGGGCGCAGGCCAACATGGACGCCACGGCCAGAGGACAAGGAGGCATGTAGATGGTGACGCAGTCCCCCTTCTTCACGCCATGCCGCTTCAACAGGTTGCCCAGGCGACATGTCATCTCCAGCAGCTGCCTGTAGAGAGATAATCCATGAAACACACAACGAAAGGAGGAGACACACACTCACACACTAAATCCAACCCGCTGACCTGTAGGTGACCTGGACCTCTGACCCCGGTTCATCTCTCTCCCAGATCAGGGCCACCTTCTCAGGACAGGTGTGCACGTGGCGGTCCAGACAGTTAACTGATGCACACAGACAGAACATTAGACCGGCTTCACATGAGTAAGGTGCATGCAAAGTATTCTCAGAATGGAAAAACATGCTGACAGTGGTGATGCATTCACTGCCTCTGTGCGCGTTTTATTTATAAGAGTTCCTCAACACAGCCGCATGGAAAACTGTGAGTCAGGAGGAAAATACAATCTTCTGCTTAAAAGTGTGATGATAAACAATACATCCAATTACTGGTCTTATTCTGATTCAAAAGTGAAAGTAAACCTACCGGACACATTCAGCTTCCCTCCCTCAAACCACTTGATCCGGCCCCGGCTCAGATCGCAGTCCTGGACCGTGTGGAAAGGACTGACCCAGCTCAGTCTGTGACGCGCTGCTGCGGCCCAGAAGCTCTCACCGTTGGAGACGGAAAACTCCTGCAGCGTCGAGCGGTCCGACAGCCCCTGGATCCCCGCAGCCTCCGGCATGAAGGCCGCGACATTGAACCTCCTGCGACCCTCGACATGGAAATACGATCTGAAGACGCGACGGTTGAAGGAAGAAACGACGCGCCTCGAAGCGCATCCGCAGGGCAGCCACATCATGGTACAGAAACTGCTGTGAGCGACTCGGGGTTTTGTCTGCAGAGCATTTCCGAGCGTTTAAGCAATTTTAGAAGTTACCCCTGATAAGTGACGGAGAAAAGCTGGAAACTCCAGAGAGGAAGGGCCGGAGGAGTGATGCGTTAAAGGGCGGTACAACCCCCTGTCCTGTCGACGCTTTTCTTGCGAATGACAGCTGATTTCGACACGAGTTGCAAAAGAGAACTTTAACTTGTGCAACACGCCAACGTTTGACATGTTTTTGAGAGATAAAGTCATCCAGCTCTGAAATAGAAACTTATGTCTGATCCATGTTTATCCCACAAAAAAAAAAAAAAAAAAAAATTGACCACCCTGATAAGTATTCTTAAAAAAGTACCCTACAACTCCTCATTGTCCCTCATTTACAGATCCAGGAGTCTATGAATATGCACATTTTATTCATTTTAAGTTTAAACTACTGGACAGGGCCGCCCACAAGATTTCTGGGGCCCGGCAGCCGGGGGCACAGATGCAAGCAATAATCATGTCCAACCTCTCAACCAAATGTTTTTGTTTTCACGAAAATATTTACCAATACTTATTGAAACAACAAAAATATGCATTATTAGTTATTTCTTTACCAAAAATGCAGCATGTTTCATAACTACAAGTCACGTTGCCCCACGTAGCTCATACTTGTGGTGCTTTGCTGCAAGTCGTCCCCCGTCTCTGTCATCACTCTGCAGCGGTTCTATCAAAATCAGCTGAAGAAATCACTTTTTTTTTAAAAAAAACAGTATGGGCCTTTTATTTTGCACCTGTCCACATGATCTGTAAAACATTTACTGATCCCAAACATTTTTACTTCCTGAAGCAGATCTGGGCAGGAGCCAGACTTTGCTCCCAGAGTCCTTGAAGGTATCATAGAGAAACTTTCCACCGCCAACAGATTAAAGGAGCACTCTGTAATTATTAAATACTAACAACAACAAAAAACAAAATAAACTGCTGAACCAAACTCTCTTTGTTTTCACAACTGAATAAACAAATTTACTTTGTTTTTCTGTGTTTATGTTTGGCGGACCCTGCCACCTCTCTAGCTTCAAACTGTGTTCTCAGGATATTATTTTCCCTTGAGAACCACTTGTTTATTCAGTTGTGGTAAAAATAATTATTTCTGAGTTTGTCTTATCACCTCATTAATATTGTAAATATTTCTTCTCCAAAACTACATCGTGCCCCTTTAATGATCTTCCGTCATGGTGAAGCTCAAACATCCAAGCGACAAGAAGCAAAACACATTTTCGAGTAACGTTTGGGCTTTAAATATCAGTAACTTTTAATTATAGGCTACAATTACATTTATACAGAGACAGACACAGATAAACAGTGTTAACTGTACATTATAGAACAGTCTTAACTATTGGACATTATTTTCAGTATGTACATCACAAATGTTGGAAAAGCTGAAAGACGGGCTTGTAACCTTTTCACAGCATGTGATACATAACCGTAATTTTTCAGTGACCCAGCTGAACGAGTCATGAGTCATCACAGAGAGGTCAGAGGTCACAGACAGTCACTTCCTTATTAGTGCCTCTGGAGCAGGCAGGGTGTTAAAAACAGGCTCGCTTCCAAAACCGTCTTCATCCACACTGTTGCACGAAGTAGCTGCCATGTCACAGAACTGTAGAGTTAAGCTATTCTTAATGAAAATAAATATATTTTTGAATGCTGCTCCATATCAAAACATCTGCAGCCAGCTGGGAAACGTTTCCGCGCTGAAGCCTCCACTCTCACGCAGAAGGTGACATGAAAAGGTGTTTGGAGTAGTTTGGAGTTAGCTGTACATGTAATGTGTCATCGGTTGAGTTAAAGGTCCCATGTTGTTAGAAAATGAGATTTAATGTAAATATTGATTTAATTACAAAGCAGGTCCAGGTGCTGAAAGTATCAAATCAGTCAAACCGCAGCCAATGTTCAGAAAATGTGCCTTAAAACAGGCTGTCAGGAATTTTGTATGGTTGTAATGTCACAGCTATACAGTCACCGCCATAAGCCACGCCCCCTGCAAGGCACATTGGGGCGGGGCCTGCTCAGGCCTGTGAGAGCTGAGCAATCAGAGCAGACTGGGCTTTTTGGAGAGGGCGGCCTTAAAGAGACAAGAGCGCTCAGACAGAGGGTGAATAGAGGTGCGACAGCTGTGGTCAGTGTGAGAAGAATAATGTGTTTTTTGAACATTAAAGCATGTGAGCACCCAAAATAAAAGCATGAATCTGAAACTGAGAATAATATGGGACCTTTTTATAAGCTCGAGCCGAGTAACTTAATTTCACCTGACAGGGGAGCAAAGAAAGAAAACTGGTTCTTCCGGTTCAGCGTGACGTTAAGCTGTGACTCCACATGCACCAGACACTCCACGCAACCAATCAAACGAGACCTCTGCAACTGTGAAATGTTGTGCAAACTCCACCCTGCAGGTGTTTCATCATCAGTCTGTACCCCGCAGCCTTTTTTATTCAGTCACACTCTGCCATCTCTGCCGTTTCCCGCTCCGTCGCCTTGTCCTCTGCTTCCTCTTTGTGCGTTGAGTTTGTTCTGTCGGGAACCGTCCCGAGCATCTTGGCGCTGTGCTCCTGCGCCTTCGCCCGCAGCGCCGCGATACTGTTCTCCCTCAGTTCCTCTTTAGTAATCGGCGTGTTAAAGTCTTTCAGGTGTTTCTCCTTCTCCTCCTCCATCATTTTGTCCTCCTTTTTCTCCTTTATTGCTGGTGGTGGCAGTGGTGGAGGTGGCGGTGGTGGCGTCAGGCTGCCGGGCTTTCCAGGAGAGGTGTCGATGGACTTCTTGTGCATACCTGAAGGGAGAGGATGTTTGGTTAGTTTGGAGTTTGCAGTGGAGGGAGATGTTACGCATTCAGAAGATGAAACACACATTTTTTTCCCTAACATGGATGACAGTTTGCGTGTATTGGGGTGTTTAACATTCCAATGAGGAGATGGAACAATAGATCGGACCTCTTATTCAATTAGAGCAAGCTCATTGATTCAAACCAATCAATTGACATGAGAGCAACAGACGACATTTGGTCTAATCTGTCCTGATTAAGTAGGATTATCACCACATCGACTTCTGCCTTTTATTGACACTTTTATTGGCCCCTAACATGAGCCAGGATGAGCTCCCACTTCCTGTTTCTGGAATACTTCGTAATCCCTCATTTTCAAACACAACGTGACAAAACAATAGATGAAAAATTGCAGTACTGGCAACAAGAGCAGGTTTCCTTTGGACCGGAAGTGCAGTAGCCGAAATGTTGCCTTTGTTTGTTGACTGAGAAATATGTTAAATTTGTACTTTTCATATGTATCATAACATTTTCTACAATACTTATCATATTACATTCAAATTACATGTATTATCAGGATGAGGAGGAGATGGTGGTGTGGTGATACTCAGCAAGGCGGCTGCCAATCTAGTGATAACTTCCCATTTTAACAGACAAATCTTGGTCATTTTAGTTTCCGTCGGGACATATTGTAGCCGCGTTATTGGATATTTTCAACATCACAACATTTTTTAGCCATTTTTGGCGATGAAACCTGGCATTTCAGACCGAAACATGATCTTTTCCTAACCCTAACCCAAACATATTCTTGGTTTGAGGTAACGTTCAATGCTAACATTTATACCTCAAATTGGCTTAATAACTAATACACTAGAATGAATGGAGGGAAAAAAAAACAATTTTATTTGTATTGTTTTGTTTCATTCAAACAAGAAGAGAGGTGACTCTGCAAAGTTACTTGAGCCTCATTATTGATATTAAAAGGTGAAATATACATGACTGTTACTGTCCCCTCTTGATGCAAAATGACTAGAAATGCATCTGTAAAAATATCTAGAGTGTTTGAATTTTACAAAACTCCTTTTCAACATTTTTTAAAAAGCTCAGTGACAGATGACGGGCCAGACACTTCTGTCATTCATTAATTCTTAAACAGGTGACTGGATTTGATCATTTTACTCTTTTTTTTTTTTTTAAATCCCACAATATCTTATCTTCCTTTTTTTTCCTTATTTGTAACTGTCGCTCTTCATTTGTGTTATTTTTTAGCTGCCGTTTGTCATTTTTCCTTTTCCCCTTCTGTGAGGCACTCAGGTAAGTAAAAGTGCTACATAAATGAAGTTGTTATTATTAATATTAAACTATGATATATCAGTGAGAAGCTATCATAAATTAGATCATAGTCCCTTTTCACAGAAAACTGTTTCCCAGCTGTGAAATGACTTCTGTGAAGTCGACATACGACGTTACACACTTCTGCGGCAGCTTACCTAGTAACCACGGGGCGTAGGACTCCGTGACGCCCTCCTTGGCTGACTTGAGGATGGACTCCGGCAGCGGGATGGAGTGGCGGACCATGGCTCCGTACAGGCCGTACTCTGCCATGACGCTGCTGCGACCCCAACACTTCTCCCTCTTCCTCCACTTGGCCCTGCGGTTCTGGAACCACACCTGCAGAGATGAAGGTCAGACATCGGTTAGATTCACGTTGGTTTGAAATATATGTACATTTTTTAACGGTGACACTACTTAAAGGCTTCTTCCACTCAAAAATGACTGTCACTTCACTTAGATGGTTCGATCTTCACTCTGTTGAATGATGTAGAAACTTCCAGCACGCAAATGCTTAAAAAATGTACGTTCCCTTGAAGTGGGAGACGTTTTGTGTTTAGTAGTTGTTGTTTTTTTTCACTTTTTTGTAGGAAAAACACATCAGACACAGGTTATATTTCTAAGCATTTTCTAAGTATTTTCAAGTATTTTCAATTTTCGAATTTCCTAATTTCTTTGACTCTTCCTTGCTGTTTTTATGCCGTAACAATCCACAGCTGGTCTGTTTTTTTTGTGGGCACGGGGGAGAATATCAGCGGAACAATGACATCTGCTGGAGGCTTGAACCAAAGAAAGGCTGTGGTGAGGAAGACTGACTTTAAGAGCTTATTTCTGCTGGTGCACAAACCTTGAAGGTCCATTATAGACTCAAAAATTGTGGTCTTCAAAATACTCCTGAAACTCAATGTTCAATATTTATTTTCCCTCCCTCATTGCTTCATTTATACAACAAGTTGTCTTTTGTTCATTATGTGCGTGTGTGTGTGTGCTCGTGCATTATCCTCCCTCTGGCTCCCCAAGTGCCTAAATTGATTTCCACCAAGCCAGACCTTGTAATGGCCTCAGCGAGCTTGTGAATATGGATGAGGACAACAGGGGAAAAATGAGCATCCTAAAATGGCCGAGGAGGCGGGATGAGATCGTAGAGAATGATGAGGAGTGTGTGTGTGTGTGTGTGTGTGTGTGTGTGTGTGTGTGTGTGTGTGTGTGTGTGTGTGTGTGTGTGTGTGTGTGTGCAGACCTGGAATTAAAAACGATGAAAGCTGAGCCCGGGAAAGCTATTCAGGTAGATCTGATGATAACCTCCATCTCATAAAAAAATGGGCTTCACATGAGCAATCATGCTTTTTGACAGCAGCAGTGTGAGTGTGTGTGTCTCTGCGTGTATGTGTGTGTGTGTGTGAGGAGAGAGAGGTGACCCCAGGGGGCGAAGTGGCTGATTGAAAAATAAGTTAATTTCCAGGCCCGATCGATGGGAGACAGGCGGTCAAATATCACGGGAAATTAAAATGCTCACAGCAGCCAGGAGGAGGCCTCTGCTCAGCCGCTGACCTGCGCTAATTAATTCCTGTGTAGTTATCATTTCATTTCAGGGGCTGCAGCCTCGTCTCTCGCAGGGAAAGGGGCAATAAGTTCTCCTCAATTAACTAATTACACTAAGAGGGTGAATTGGCTGTAAACGTGGAAGCTGAAGGCATTGTGAGGATGATGAGGTGCTGTCTGTCTATCTATCTTTCTATCTGTCAATCTATCTATCTATCTATCTATCTATCTATCTATCTATCTATCTATCTATCTATCTATCTATCTATCTAGCAAGCAAGCAAGCAAGCAAGCAAGATAGCAATCAAGGTGATTAAAGCATCCTCTGTAGTTGACATTTTAAAGGACTAGTACGTGACATTTCTAACGCACCTGTATTCTGTCCTCAGGCAGCTCGGTCTTCATGGAGAGCATTTCTCGGGCGTACACGTCCGGATAGTGAGCCTCGTTGAAAGCCTTCTCCAGCTCCTCCAGCTGATAGGACGTGAAAATGGTTCTGCGAGCAAAACAAAAGGGAACACGAGAGAATGAATAAGCTTTTACGATTTGGGTTTTGGATCATTTTTGTGCAGTTTGAATGAGACGGCAGCTAAAATGTTAAAAACCAGTCAAATGTTTCAGTGAATTTGGTGAAATTATCTTAATGATTTTATTTTTATGAAATAGCTGTAGAATTAAGAAAGTGAGAGAAAAAGGGACTGACAGGATAATTGGGCCTTTTTCTTTGTTTAGCAAAGACATGGAGAGAAAGAATTACATAAATAGGCCCTGTGATTTTTCTTCCCTCACACATATTCGATATTATTCTTAACGAAAAATACAAGATTTTCTAAAATTGATAATATTAATATGATGTGTTCTCAAAAGATCACAGAGGAAAGCACCATGATTTAAGGTTTCTACGAAGGATTTAAAGCTAATAAAAAAAAATCCACATATTATATATTCCAATATCAGACATACTTGTTTTATTTTTAGAATAAATAAATTGTGATGTATGTGTGTTATTATTAGTGACACCAAACGAAAAAAAGCCTATGAGGATATTTCTTTATAAAGACCCACAGCACCCGAACATCATCAGTCCTTGGAATAAAAAAAATGATATAAAATAGATCCTAGGTTACATCTTTCGATAATCTTTTTTTTTATATATGTATATATATACCTGTGTCGTCTCTTCTTCCTCTTCTTGCTCTGGCTCAGGGAGGATTTGGAGAATTTTTGATCGCCGGAGGAAAGACTCATATCATCAGAATCTGTGAGGAAACACAACAGGGAACAGCTCAGGATACACGAACGAATAATAATAATAATAATAATAATAATAATAATAATAATAATAATAATAATAATAATAATAATCACAATCACAATCATAATCATAATCATAATAATAATATAAAGACGGTTATTTAATTTTAATTTGAATTGATTCATTCTTCAAATTGAGTCTTCATATTTTTACCAAATAATTCTTTAATTCATGTTAGAAAACATATATTTTTATAAAGCCTCTACACGTTTCAATCTTTTCCTTTGAAACAAACCAATTTGATGCAGAGGCATTTTAAAAGAGAAGAAAATCCCAATATATATTTTTTAAATGTTTTTCTTCCTTTTGAATTTAACTCCAGTCTCCATCATCATCATCATCATTATTCGATCAGAGGCCGTGAAGGTTTTTACACTCTTATTTTTTTGTTGTTAATTTGTCATTTTACGCAGATAAGATTGTTCAGAATAAATAGAGTAAAACGGGGTAAAATGTGTGCTAATGTTACACACATGCAACCTGACACACACACACACACACACACACACACACACGCACACACACACACACACACACACAGTGTGTTTCCACAGTTCAGGAGCTGAAACACTGACCGGAGCTGGCGGAGTGTTGCGCGTCCTGTGTGTCCATGTGCGCCGCTCGGTGCAGCGGCTGCAGGTGCACATTCTGCGCCTCTGACAGCACCTCCAGAAACGCAGGCTGGCTGTAAAACGGGTGTATTCCCTCTGGTCCCAACAAGCCCATCCCGACCCCGAGGCCCCCGTGGTGTCCGAGGGCCGACCTGGCTGCCAGGACGTGCGCCCTGTGCGGCAGAGCCTCCAGCGGCCGCCTCGGCACCGCCGGCGGCTCCTTGTTCAGGCCGAGCAGCTCCTGGATGCCGAACCCGGTGCGCCGGTGCACCGTGGGGGCCATCTTCCAGACCGGAGCCTGCTGCTGCTGCTGCTGCTGCTGGGGCTGCTGCTGCTGCTGCGGGGGTCCCCCGTGGTTCACGCAGGTCTGTGGGGCTGATTTCTGCTTATTCTCGGTGTCTGAAAGCACAACTCCCTCCTTCCCTGTCATGGCGGTGTGGTTCCACTTTTTGTTGTGTGAAGTCCCTGGTGCAATGAGCTGTGTGATGCTCCTTCTCTCTCTCCCTCCCCGCCTCTCCGCTGCGCTTTTGTATCCGACAGGCAACAGGCGGCAGCCAATCAGAGAGAGGAGAGAGTCCACACTGAAGTTCGCTCCAGCTCCACGAAGCTTCACCAGAGTGGATCACACAATTTCTGGCGATTAAACGAGACAAAAATAACTAGAACACCTGCATTTTCAACTAGAAATTGCACTTTTTTCCCCCCGTCTTTTTTCAATGAAAGAGGTGTCATCGCTTCAAATCACTGTCAGCTTCAAAATGAAACAACCAACTCGCATTTAGGTCACAGGGAAATGAAAAAAGAAAATAGCTTCGAGAGCTGTTTGTTTGTCTGAGTTTGTTTCATGAAGAGAAAACGAATTTAGAGTGTTTTTAAAGTTAAATCCAGCGACAGAAGGAGCCATCACTCTTACTTTCACTGTGACTCGTCATGTTTCTGCTGATCGTGGGCAGAGAGCTCTCTAACAGGTCCGATCATCCAGGCTAATCCCACAAAGTCATTCATTCATCTCGAGCACGTTTTGTTCTCATTCGTCGAAATTTAGGATCGAGGAGCCAAAAAAATACTTAAAATAAATAAAATATATTGAATTATTTTAATTTCAACCTGACTCAAAGCTGCTATTTGCTGTGTGAAATTAATTTAGGCTGGAAGGTTATTATTAATTTCCGCCTATCACCAGGGTGAGCTTTTATAAAACATGAATACAACTTTAATTCTTATATGTATAAATAGAAAAGAGGTGATTTAATTTGAGAAGCTTCGTTGTAATCATAATTTCTGTGCAGTTTATTTCTGGAGGCTTTTACAAAAAATCGAATACATTTACAAATAGCATGGTAAATATATTTAGAAATAAACCAAGGAGAAAGGGGCAAAAAGATTGAAAAATTAAAGGAAACACTAATAAACTCTCACGAGCCACTTAATGAATCACATGAGCTCGTTATTAGGAGGACAGCGCGCTGATTGACCCGCACCGTCATTTGCATATTCTAATTAGGGTTTAAACGTTTTGTCTTTGGTGGCAGTCTGCTCATCTGTTGATTGGACGTTTTTTTTTTTATTATTCTTCGACGGGTCACATGATAAAGAAACACAATAATATCCCAGCTGAGGGGTATTTAGGGTATTTAGGGCACTCCGGGGGGCGGCAATTAAATATGGGACAGACACGAGGATGGAGGGTGCGCTGCAGAGACAGCGACAGATTTATTTACCTCCCTCAAGTTCATGTTTGTTTTTCTTCTTGTTTCTGTTCGAGGTTTCGATGCCAAACGCCAAAGGAAAAAAAAAACCCAAAACGCTGTGACGCAAAGACTGAAAAGTTGCGCGATGTTTTTTCACCCCGATGTTTGAAAAGTGAGAGCGCAGACACGTTTTGGTGGCACGTCTTGGGAAATCATTGGCGCGCTCGTTTATCAGAGCAATAAAAAAAAAAAAAAAAAAAAAAGGCTCATTGAAATGTGAAATGAAGTGAAAACCACTCTCACATTCCCCTTTCCCCGTTAAACTCCCTAATCCTCCCTAATCAGCCATTATTCAATTATTGCGCACTTCCGATCGTTCGGAGATAATGTGCGGCACACTTTTTGGACATCTGGACGGACAGTTACGCGTGAGGAGAGTTTATGGAGATGAGTGCGGACGCGCTCGATGGAAGCGGAGATAGCAGCCTCTTTACAGTGGGACGTGTGGGGATGAATGCGTGAATAAAGAAGGTTGGCTGCGAGCGGCGCGTCAAACACAACAGATCTGCGGCTCAGATACGATCAAGAGATGAAGCGTCACCCCGGTTTGGTTAACACGCGTGCGGGGAAGAGACACCGAAATTAAAATGTTGTATTATAATAACAAAAGAAACCCATTGTGGTGTTGGGGGGGAAAAAATAGAAATAAAAAGAATCGAGTGTATTTGATGTGGCCCAAAAATAAATCAAGAGAAAAATAAAAATCCAGACTGAAAGCGACTTAAATCACCTCCAGCAGCCTCTCCTGAGGAGCTGTCAGGCGGACATTTCATTAGAGGCTGAATGAAGAGATCAATGCCACACCGGCAGCCATGCTAATGAGCTTTCTGCATCACGCGCACACGTGCGGCTGACGTCCATGAATCACTTCCCTCCTCTTGGATCGGAGCGCAGCGTTTCTTTTTTTCTTTCTTTTTCCTTATCTTTTTTCTTTTCTTTTCTTTTTTTTTTTTTTGGCACAAATCAGCCCGGGTCAAGGTTCGTCTTCACGGCTTATAAACAGTTCGGTGAAAAACCAACAGTAAAAGCATGTTGACACCTTCTGTGACGCTCCTGATGCATTATGACGCATTATGAACACGACTCACGCGCGTTATAATGTTTTATAGCACCAAATTATCATAGTTATAATGAATATTCATAATTATGATTAAAAATAACCAAAGCTCATAACAGGGTGTGATGTGTTACAGCTGCTTATATCTTGACTTACGTATCATTTGATTGCAAAGTATTTCCATTATGTTGAGTTGATGTGAATAAATGGAATTATGTTAATGCAATGTATCAGGTATTGCATTACTTTTATGTTTGATATTTGATCAATTGCATTAACATATTCACACCAATAGTAGTAATATTTTTTTGTATTGTCTGTTGTTTTTCACCTACGGACCAAAGCGAGATCACCTTACTTGGCAATAGAAGCCATTCTGATTCTGACTTTAACTTATTTTATTCACGTCAACCCAACAGGGTGGAGATCCTTTTCATTAAATCATTTACGTCTGAGGGAGGAGGTGGAGCAGCATGACTTCCTCTGTTCACCAACAAAATAAGAGAAATCGTATTTTCTGATCCAGATCAGTGTGTTTTAGCATTATATCCTTTAAATGTTTTTCTCCATGTGTGAACAGTACTGCATCTTTTAGGCCCCGAGCTACTTTTGTCTGTTTTGACCCTCCGAAGTTTGTTCTGTACTAGTAAGTTTAGAGATTAGCTTTTGCTCCTCTGTTAACTTCTTCTTCAGTTACTGATAAAGAACATATGTGTCTGTAAGCAGCCTACCAAGAATATTTGTTGAAATATTCATCTCCAAGCTCCAAGACAAACATCTTACACATTATCATGTCTATTTCATTTATTTTTCTATGCCTATCTCTAGCTTATACTAAATGCTCAGCTGTGTCTGCCGGGCAGGCTTTGTGTGTGTTTGTGTTTTTGTTTGTGGAACCTAAAAAAGAGTCAGTTTTCTTTTTAACACACTGCTGATTTACCCATCAATATGTTCAACTTGACCGAGTGGCACTGAGCTTAGATTTCCTGTCTGACAGACTGATTTGGGTGAAAGTGTATCATATTTTAGCGAGACAGTGTCTTCTGGTTTTCCCTCTAATTTCCTTTGGTTGCTAACAGCACTGGGTTCCAAGTAAAGACCATGTGAACTCAAACTCAAACAGTAACCGAGGCAGTTAATGCAGTTTAGCTGCTGTTAGACAGTCACGGCTTGCCCGTTTAGTCGTGCAGTTATCGTAGCGACGCTGTTAGTTGAATAATTTCAGGCCCCCGGAAACTAAAACAGAAAAGTAAACCGGTCGTCACATTGGCAGCCTTCACTCTCGGATGCTGTATAAGGTCCTGCCTGAGTTGCGTTTGGCAACACCTGTCACATAATCACCCGTGTTGGAGCCATTTTTGTATTGTGTTCATTAATATGTATATAAGTAGTGTGTGTGTGTGTGTGTGTGTGTGTGTGTGTGTGTGTGTGTGTGTGTGTGTGTGTGTGTGTGTGTGTGTAAAATGGTTCTGAAGATTTGTGAATGGGAATCATTTAATCGACACATGAAGGTGACGCGTCAGCTAGGCAAGTATAGCAGCCCGTCAGTGACTTGTAGGTTTTTTGGGGTTTTTTGTCAAGTTAAGCCATTATAGCCTGTGTTTGACATGTAGATGTATGAGAAGGTGCGGAATTATATTCAATGCTAACGCTATTGGCTAAACTAAATGCCAATCAGCATCTTTGATAAGGCTCTCTAAACACTGTCAGAAAAGAAGGTTTGTATTTGTAACTTTAGGGGTACATCGACTTGTCACTTGGACCGTACCCTCTAATGTCCAGCTGTCGTACCCTTGACATTTGGTATTTATTTGTACCCTTGAAGTTTGTACCGGAAAGAGCCCAGTCTTGTACCTTTGGTAGTTATTTTTTACCTCAGTTGAAGGGGACAAAAACTGATCCTTAAAAAGAAAAGACAGCACACATATGTACCTTTTACAACTTGAGAACAGGTGTTTCTTTTTTCACTGTGACCCTAGTTTTCACAGAGTACCTGACTGTCTTTAAAGGGAGATGTCAAATGTGCAAAATGCATTAATGTGCATGTCGCTAATTAAAATGATTGTTGATTTATCCACTGCAGCCACTCAATGAAAAAAAAAATATGTTGAGGTTATGACAGTCCAGGTCGGTGATGAGTATCCGAACCAGCTCCGTCTTTGTTCGAGGCTCCAGAAATGGCTCCTCTAATCTAGCTAATTGCCGTTTCCCAGAGCTCGGCATTTAAGAAGACGAGCTGGGTCACCAAACAGCCGTTGATCAAAACATCCTATTAAGGCAGAGAAACAAAAGGCTCTCACAATCCTAACAATGTGCCACCAGCGATTCAACAGTTTGCTCCGTGGGCACAAAGCATTAATTAGGGCAATAACTTCATGCCATTGCCGTTCTATAGTCTCCATTTCTGTATGAGTGCATCTATTTATGCTCTGAAGTTTTGTCGGGGACTCTGACTTGCCGAGTGTTGCCACATTCCCCCGCCCCATGTGCAGATGTGTTATTGGCGTAATGAGGGAAATACTGGGGGAAACGTGGGAGAGGGGCGCCCCGACTCCAAAACTTTCTTGACAAAATAATATACCTCATTGTCGTGACTCCTAACAAGAAATGACATAATTGCTTGCACCCATTTCTTCTCTAATTAGCACATTTCCACAGTGGACAGGGACTAGCAGTTAGGCAGGAGAAGGGAATCGGACAGGCATGGCAGTGGCAACACAAAAAGGGGCCTCTGGTTTCAGCGTAATTAGGTGAGACAATGCCCCTGACTGTTTTGAGCTATGGCAGCGGCTCAGAGCTGGGGCCGAGCAGGCGAGCGGACTCCCCGAGACCTTAATAAGCCCCTAATTGTCTTTTTTGGATTCACATGGGCAGCACCAGACATGAAGACTGCCTATTCTTGGTCTCCTGCAGAGAGCGAATTTGAGTTGACTCACTCAGGACCTTCAGTGTTTGGCCCTCAGAACTCCAGACAACTTTTGTTAACGTCCTGTGACGGCGTCCCAAAACTGGAGCAGCTGCTGCCGACATGCTGAAAACAGGAGTGCAGCAGCAGCAGCAGCTTTGTTTCCTTACAGCCATGTGGTGCATTTAAATGACTTCATATCATCCTCTGGTTTAAAGAATTTATATCATGTTTAACAGAAGACAAAGCTCTCTAAAGCTGCATTAAGTGTTTGTTTTTATGCCTCTAGCGACACAACACTGACATACTTCCACCTTCAGAGTTGACATACATCCAGCAAACACAGAGCGGCAGTAGTGTTCATTTGGAGTCTTATGGAGTGCTGTTTTAGTCTAAATTCAATAAATAAATACAGAAATAAATCAATATACTTATGAAATAAATAAATGGAGCTTTAAATATATACATAAACTTAAATATAGATATAAAAATAAGTCAATTTTATTCATTTCAAGGGGCTTTTATTTCATAATGACACATTTGTTTCAAATATTAACTAAAAAGCCATTGCTAAATGCTCCCTTTTGTTCACCAGCTGGTCCAGGGCTGCACAAAGTGGGGCCATAGTGTTTGATTTGGCCCACCAGTCACCATGTCTCTTACAGGGGAAAAAAGAAAACATAACTTTTAAAATGATGTTGTGGTTTTACTTTTTGTGTGGTGAAAGTGGTCTTTAAATATGAGGGATCCTGAATTATTAATTATTTTTTACATAATCTGAGTATGGAGGCAGAGTGGACAGGAAGTCAGTTAAGCAAGGAAACTTGGGATCCCAGATTGTTTTTTGTTTGTTTGTGTTTTTGTGTTTTTGTTTTTTTTGTGTTTTTTTGTGTTTTTTTTTTTTTTTTGCCTTTCAGGACTTCTGTATAGTACAATTTGGCATCTTAACAATACACTAAGGCTTTTTCTTTTGGCTCATGGTGCTCCTTCAAGTTTGAGCTTTTGTCCTCCAAGGGTAACTGTTTTGACACCCCTGAAGCTTTTTTCTGCTGTTTAATGCTTAACAGATAGAGTTCAGTGAATTTATCAGAGCTTTTTGGCACTGAGGAGAACAAACTAAAACAGTAAAGTTGTTGCCCCTAATGCCAAAACAATGAAATCGATGATTTCTGTAATAATCAAATTCCTCTCTGAACCTGAGCTAAATGGTTTTAATCATTCTGGATTCACTTTCTTCTTCCTGCAGCTAAAGAAAACGTTTAACCAACAGCAGCTGGGCTCTACAGGCTGCATTTCATCACTGTAGGATGAGCCTGTTTAACACACACACACACACACACACACACACACACACACACACACACACACACACACACACACACACTGGTCCATATGTTTGGGGCCACTTCCAATGGCAGGTGGTGCCCAGAAAACTCAATATTTCATAGTTCTTGCTGTGTTACATCCCCTGCAGTCAAAGCCTCACCGCTCGGAGGAACGTCAATTCAATGTGCCCTCACTCCTTTAATTAGCTGTCAATTAGTGCAAATGAATCAACTCTTCGCCTAATTAAGCAATGCCACCAGGCAGCTCCCATATACAGGCCATTGTGTGAGCAGCATGAGAAAACCACAGCTAGCAAACTCGTTTTGGATCAAGAGTGCAATTTAACGATCACACTAACACACTGTGTTCACGTTGCTGAGTGTGTGTGTGTGTGTGTGTGTGTGTGTGTGTACGTACGTGTGTGTGTGCAGTGTGTAAGGAAGGTGAAGTCACACACTTCAGGCTACACTGCTCAGGCAATGCAAAAAGATTGTTACTAAGTCATTTTACGCATCTTGGCCTCCATGTTTAGCTTTTATAAAAACATGCAAGACATTGGTTTATAAGCTCATCTCCCATTTTGAGCCCACAGTCACATTTACATGCACACACATAAAAACCCATCGTGACGTGAGCACTTAACTTAAGGCCTTGAGATAATTTTGATTTTCTCGGTTTCACGTCTGATTTAGATGCAGATTTCAAGCCAGCATAATTTCAATCAATGTCCATATTTCTTTATCAATATATATCAATGTATGTATATATATATCCATGGTTATCCATTTGAAGGTAGAAGCCTGTAAACTCTGTTTGATATCCTGATGACCCTGAACACCATTTGATACCACTTTCCTATTTTTCATATGATTTCCCCAGTAGTAACTCTGTGTTTTCCTCTGTCTTTCCTCCACTCGCAGCCTCAGACTCCAGAATAACATTTTGTCATGCAGTCCACATATTTCATTTACAGTGGGAGTGGAAATGTAATCTCTGCAAACATCTGTTCACTTCTTCTGACTGCTTTTTACTCTGACAAGCTGCTCTTAAAGGGATTTCTTTTTTTGTTGTTGGACTGAATGAAACATTGTTATCACCTTTGACTTTAGTCAGGGTGTCATCAGCATATTGTTTGATTGTAAATGAGTTTAAAGGGCATTCAACTTAGACTAGACTTTATATTTTGACCCTAAGCACTTATTTTTCGAGGTTGTTTCCTCTCTGAAAAAGTGCTAAAATCTGATTTTGGATCAAAAGTTATGACATTTTAAAATGACATTGCCCAGAAAATAAATGTAAGCGATGAGTGTATTGTGGCTTTAAGGTTATTTTACATTCACGCAATGCACATGAAATGATGAATGTGGATGAAAGAGGTAAATTAGTAAAGTGAACATAAATCAAATGTTTTTCTTGTAATTTTAAAAACTCCATAGTCATGAGGCAAAGGCCACCTCAGACACTGAAAATACATTTGTTAAAACTTAATCTGACTTGTGACATTTCATTTGTTGATTTAGACATTCCTGAAAATGTTACTGAAATTAGATCTTTCTTCTCAGGAAATAATTGGACCAATGACATAAACATTTTCAGTAAAAGTTTCCTTTACTCACATAACGGTTGAAAGTCAGTTAATCGGCTCGACTTCTATTTCATTTAACAGAAGTAGGAATTCAAACCATCAATCACAGATCTTTTTTCAGTCAACTATAGAAAATTTGTGTCTTTTCATTATACTTCCCGATTTATCTGTTTTTTTTAGGTGAATCCCTAATGATGGTCTGTATGATGGTATGTATTAAAGTTGAAACGTGGGATTTCATGGCAGTTTATAAGCAGTGTCAAAGCCCTCTCTACACGACCAGGAAGGCAGTTCTCATGAGGAAATACTGAGCAGCAGCCTCCGGAGCTGAAAAATGAAGCTAACGCATTAGCGCCACAAACTGAAGCTCCTCAAATGGCCACTAGCTTCAAAACTTAGACAGTCCCCGTAGAGCCTCATATTAAAATGCTCAACTTAACAGCAGATGTAAACATGTTCACAGCCAGCTGTAAAACTGTTTTGGTTTCAACAGCTAATTTTCTCTTTCGTGATGATCACACGATTAATTTTCATGTTAGTCACTTGTTGGTTGCCTTGCATGATAGCTAGCTGCTAGCTGTAAAACTAGCTGTCAGCAACCAGGCTTTGTTAGGGCCACCTCAGTTCCACCAATGCAACACTACTGCCCTTTTTTATTTGAAGTTGGCCTATAAGTGGTTAAATTTAAAGAAATGTAATCCAACAATACTGGAATCAGCCTGAGAAATACCCCATATGTGTGAGTTTAAAACCTCCAAATATGCTTCCAGAACACACCGCTTCCTCTGGTCTGTACGGTGACCATGTTGACATTACGGCTGTAAGGATGCTTTGTCCCATGATGAAGCAAACTCATTTTCAGGCACGTGAGCGGTACGGCCATGTTGCCCTCCCTCCCTGCACCAGCCACTCTGGACCATTACAGGCTGTAATTGTTATTTAATGGATTAAACATTCATCCTTCCCGTGCCAAACCCCCCCGAGGGCCGGATGACAGCCTCACCATGTTCACACAGCTAAACATCCCCCCATCACACACACCCGTCGACGCTCATTTGATGGCAGTGTTTGTGCTTAAAATTCAATTACCCACTTATTGATAGCCCTCTGGGGTGCTAAAGAAGTTGACACGGTGCTGGTGGAGGTGTGGATGATTTCCCAGGAGGCTGCGGTCTCCTCTGCACATCTCCAGCTGGATCTATTTCATGGCTTTACTCATCAGCAGCAGACGCAGATGGAGCATAAGCAGCCGTCATACACCTGCACACACCAGCGCACGCAGACACGGACAGACAGGTCACACGAACACACACACACAATTTATTGTTGTACAGTGTAAGGGTAGTGAGGCATTTGTTGAGCTTTCTATAATGGTCAAAACAGATCTTTCATTCAAATAACATTATTGGCATTTTTTAATTTTCTAATCATGCATCTTGACTGGCAGCCCTTGCTTTTTTCTTTTAAGAGTCTTTTAATCTTTTATCACTTTATATTTTCTTGTCTTTATATTTATTGTTACTGGTGCAGTGCCCGTTCTTAAAGAACGGACTGACTTCTGCTTGTAGCTTTCTCAAGAAGCCAAATCCAAACTACTTCACACCCAACGGTGACTGTACTAACAAAACAATATAATTAAAACCCTTTGGTAAGCTTTGTTAGGGACAACCAGCACAAGAGAAGGGGTGAACTGTAACCTTCTCTCTATGTGTGCTAAGGCCCCACTGCTACACAGAGCTGTGCTGGCTTTTAAAAAGAACAAATAGTATTAATATCGAACTTTCACCAGATTTGACACTGCACTTTCTTGGGTCCCCAGAAACGAACCTGCCAAGTGTGACAAATAGACTGAGATTCCTTGTTTCATAGTTAGCTGCACCAATGTTTTTTTTTAAATTTAAAATATGAAAATATTAGTAAGAGCATGAAAATTTGCATAATCTAGACCCTTTAATATTAAAACAACCATATGGATAGCCTATCACTGCTGTCTAAAACACATTATGAAAATACATAAACATATTCATCTTGAGCATTGTGTTCAAGGAAAATGCTCAGACATTTGGCACAAACTCTATCTGGACAGCCTTTTCCTGGGCTTGGGTCCTTTTAGAACATACAGAACTAACCATTTATTGTAATAAGATAAAGAAAGAAAGAAAGAAAGAAGAAGAGAAAACCACTAAACAATAGGTCTGACATAAATTATTAATTAGGTCTTACTGGTTACTATGATCCAAAATTGATTATTAAAGTTATCCATCCTGTTCTGATAATGAGCCATATTCATTTCCAAACTGTCTGTTTTCATTGCTTTACGTGTAACAAAAGCAATTGCTTTTGCCTCTGAGCTCAAAGCGACAGGTAGTGGCCCACAGGTTAGCCACGCGCCTTCAAAGTCCCCTGAGGCCTCCAGGGGCCCCCGAAGGAACACTTGGCTTGCTGCTGGCCTCATTCCCCGCTAATTACAGCACTCATCTCTGCTGTCCCACGAGACGCCACCACTCTGATGACAGCACGCTGCACAGTTTGGGGCTCTGCATCACCGGGCAGTAACAGCTGGGCCTGCCGGCTGCACGTCAATACCCATGAGAGGGCAAAAGGAATAATGACGTGTGTGTGTGTGTGTGTGTGTGTGTGTGTGTGTGTGTGTGTGTGTGTGTGTGTGTGTGTGTGTGTGTGTGTGTGTGTGTGTGCGTGCGTGCGTGCGTGTGTGTGTGTGTGTGTCTGGGGGAGGTGGTAGCATAGTGCATTCATTCACACAACGCAGGGAGAATTTTGTTGCTATTTTGCCTCCCAAACTCTGATCCTGTAATTGCAACTCAGCGGCATTTCATCTGTTAAATTAGATTTCTGCTTTGACTGAGCGCCTGTGGAACTTTAACCACAGCACAGTAACATGTTGTCGGAGGTCAGATATACAACACCATATAATCCAACATGATTAGAAAATCAAGATGAATCTTGTTGTCCTTTTGATGTGGCAGGGTCAGACTACAGCTTACAGTCCCTAAGGATGACACCGGATCGATGAGCTCTACACATACTGTACTCCTCTCGGTGTGATTGCACTGACTCTTCATTAGCAGGCCGCTGGGCTTTAATGGCCCTACACACTTCTGTCGGCCGTAAATCTCCAGACTCCACCCAGGTTTGCTCCCCTGTCTCATCAAAGGGCTGTGAAGAATGAAGTCAGCGTGATGAAAAAAAGAACGAGATTTATCTCCTCCCTCCTCCTCTTCTATGCACTAAGACGAGCGCGTGAGCACAGAAAAATGACAAAGTGGGACCTCGCCAAAGGTACGCCCACAAATGTGATGATACTGCTGGATGTGTTTGAGATGCTGATGAGCCTTCTGGCCAAAGAGAGTGACATCAGTGAGTCTCTCTGTCACATCTCAGGGTGGTTCCTGGATGTTAAGTGAGAGGCAGAGTGAGAGAAGATAAAAGTGAGGTTTGTTTTGTGTTGCAGACAAGCACAAAAGGAACTAGGCAAACAGGCAGAGAAAGAGAAAGAGAATACGGCTGGAGTTCAATGAATTATGTTTTAAGATGTCATATGTATTGATTCGAAACAAGATTTTAGCTTGTGGCTCCGAGTGCTTTCTCAGTGATGAAACAGCCTCGAAAAATTTGTGCTTAAAGTCAAAATGTAGAGACTAAATTGACTGCCCCTTAAACTCATTAGCAATCAAACAATATGCTGATGACACCCTGACTAAAATCAAAGGTGATAACAATATCATTCAGACTAAAAAAGATTAAAAGCATTGCTATTTGACTTTTCAGGTCATGTAACAGATGTCTATGTACTGTGTTGTGTTGGCATGCATGCTAACTAGCTAGCACCGGCCCATCATGTCTCACTGACTCCCTCGCCTCCCAAGGTAGTTAGCTTGTAACTAAAATCTAACACCATTTCCTTACTGTATGATCAGCTTGATTTTTAATGCTCCACATCAAAGTGTTCTAACTGGTGGCTAGCAAAGCAGAACTGCGCTGCGAGTTAGCAACATTGGACAAGAAAGTCAATGATTCATGAAGTTGAAATCTGTTTGAATCCGACTGCTCACATGAATCATTATGATTTTCTGGTGTTTTGGGGAAACAGAGACCAGAATTGTATTTCTAAATCTTGCCCACTACGCTCTTTTCAGAGGGGCTAATTGTCAGAAAATGTTGTTTGACAGTTGGATGATGTCATGGTCTGACCAGCGAGTGTGGCGCAGCTGAGAGTGAAGACATGTTGCTGCGTCCCATTCATCCTGCAGTTCCAGGTCAAGAAATTTAGGTCAGAGAACAATACACTCTCTCTGTTAGACCGTAGCGGGGTGCCAAAACCCTTCTCATGCTCCCCACAGACCCTCATCCCAAGCCTTCACATCCAACCACTCAACGCAACGTTACACTTAGCACACACCAACACTACCAGTGGATGTAAGGATTTATGGTGGGAGAGCTACCTTTAAAAAAGGAGGGTAGGGAGTCATCTTGTGGTTAGATATCACAATTACACTTGATATATCTATACTCACACTGTCACTGTCCTATTTTGTTTGGGGGGTTTAGGGAGACTGGGAGGACAGTTACAAGTTATGAATAAAAAAACCTATATATATAACCTATATAACCTATATAACCTATATATCTAACCCTAACCTATATATATAATTTTAAAATGTTTAGGTTGCTACATAAGCAGATAAAGGATTTAAAACATTTCTTCTGACAAACTTTGGTTCCTGGCAGTGTGACGAAAGCTCGGAAACAACATTAATTTGGCCCATTTAAATCATATAAATCTTAGGCCAACAGGAAATGTAATTGTACAGTTAACTGTTGATGACCACAGCTGAATAGATCGAATATGACTTTTTCTATATAGGGGTGCCTACTTTGGTTACATTGTCAGCACACAGTTAATCTGCATTATTTAAAAATAAATAAATAAATAAAAAAAAAAATTAAAGATTTAATTGGGGCACTATGAAGTTTTTTTAAAAGAAGAAATTCAAGAGAATGTTTATATTTACAATATTAATGAGGTAATGATACAAACTCATGTGTATTTATTTTTTCCCACAACTGAATCAACAAGTTGTTATCAGAGGACAATAAGGTCCCCAGAACACTGTTTGAAGGGTGGCAGGGTCCAGCACAAATAAAAAAGTAAAAACAGTATGTGATTACGTTGTCCTTGTTTGTTTATTTAGTTGATTCAGTCATGACAACAATTGGCATGTCAATTTAATTTTATTATGCTTATTTATTGAACTAATTTAACTTATGATTTTGTTTTGTGTCCGAAATAAATTTGCATTCATCATTCAACAAAGAGAGTTTGTTCATTCAGGATGTTTAGGCATTAAAAAAACAGTAATTCAATGAAGATCTTTCCCTCATGATTAAAATGTCCTCAAACTCTAAACTGCACCTTTAAAGATCAACAAAAACAAATCTGATTAGTGATCAGATCACATATTTTGAAGTTTTAGCAGTGGGAGTAAACCAGGTCAGTCTTCATTTCCGCCGCTAGAGGTCACTGCTGGCTCTTAGTGATGACGTCAGGTTCGTCCAAGTCAAAAGTCCTATGAGCATCTCCGATGGTCGCCGGGTGCGGTGGCGCGCGCCTGTAATCCAAGCTACCGGGAGGCTGAGGCTGGCGGATCGTTTGAGCTCAGGAGATCTGAGCTGCAGCGGACTATGCCGATCGGGTGTCCGCACTAAGTTCGGTATCGATATGGTGCTCCTGGGGGAGCCCGGGACCACCAGGTCGTCTAAGGAGGGGTGCACCGGCCCAGGTCGGAAACGGAGCAGGCCAAAGCCCCCGTGCCGCTCAGTAGTGGGATCGCGCCTGTGAATAGACGCTGTAGTGCAGCCTGAGTAATACAGCGGGACCCAGTCTTTTTATACTGCCCGGGACACCGCTGTCACAACACACACACACTCACACATCACTTCTGTACAGCACACAGCGGATTCGTCATCTTCTTATCCCCGCTGAGACCTCCACTCACCTGCTGCTCCGAGGGTCCTACACCGCCTCCACCTGGAGGACACCTGCAACTACACCAGCCACACTCAACATATCTGTGCAAGGTGTTGGAGAAAAGTGACACATTTCTGAATGACTGTGATGTTCACATTAAAATATATCTGCATAGCTCTGCTCTACCAGTGTAATGTGACGCAGATGCAGTGACGTCAGGTTGTAGTTTTAGATGTCAAGAAGAGAGAAGCCATGTTAGCTGTTCAGGATATTTATGAATCATCTGGATGTGAAGCCTGTTAACTTTTTTGGCTCACTGCTGCTGTCTAGTGTCCCTCCTCCTGCCCAGAGTGTTTGACATCGTGCTGAAATTCACTGACCACTATGAACAAATAATTATACATTGTTGGGCATGAAGAACTGTTTAATTATAGTGCGCAACCTCTTTTATTTTACTAATGTGTGTAAGGTAAGTAGGTAATCATATTTGATGATGAACCACTGGTGCAAGTCATAGTGAGATAGAACATTACTTGGGGTCCCTTGATACACTGCTATTTTTTTTATTATCTTTATTGTTGTTATTATCACTGGATGTTACTGTTAAACCTGATACGAATTAAATGCTGGTCTCATTTAAATTAAAGCTTATTTTTACACTGCCTACTTTATATGAAGTAGAATGACACAACAGACTGAATGCAGTGGTGTAAACTGTATAGATGTATATTTGGATACAACTGCAGGTCAGTCAACTAGCAGCACCACCACATCCAGGACGCCACCTACCTCCAGCAAAATGCAGCCTGAAGCAGGTGAGTTCTGTTAATTGTAAGCACTGCCTGCAAATCAAAACATTACAGTCTCACAGCTGTATTAAGGTGTAGGGAACTTTCCCAGAAGAAGTACTAAGTACAACCAGCAATAAAAGACACTGCGTCAATCATTTATTTTTAATTTATTTGTTAATTACACTAGTTAAAGTTCATGGTCTTCTGGGTGGTAAAGTTCGCTCATCAGTCGGTAGATGTACGACGGTGCATGTCCTCCGATGTTAGAGATGAAAAGTGTGATGAGCTCAGGTGGGACATAGTCGAACACCGGACAGTGCACGTTCACCTTTGAGAGAATCTCACCTGAAATACAAATAATCAATGGTGAATCCAACAGATATTAAACTTTAAAGAGAAACGTTTACTTAAAAGCTGATGTTCAAAATGAAAATAAAGTTGACGGTCAGCTTGTCAGGAGTTTACCCTCAGTGAAAGGAAGAACCTCATGTGGAGAGACAAACTTATGGAACGTGTCTTCTTCATTTGGGAACTGAGGACATAAAAATATTTTCATTAGTTTGTTATCAGCAGAAACGATAGAAATCTGACAGCAAAGAGAGTCTTCTTACCTGAGGTGAGAGCTTGAACATAGGAGCACAAACGATCAGAGGAGTCGAGTGGTGTTTGGCTGCGAGGGCGAGAGTGTGTGTCCCATTGACGGCCCTCAGTCCTCCGTTTGCCAGAACCGTTTGCGTACCGATGATGACCTGAGCAGAGAGATCACCCCACAGTTTAAAAAACATACTTTGAAGTGACCGTGTCAAGGTCATCTGTGGTGCTGCATACCTTATTAACACGAGACATCACTGCAAATATGGCGGCGTCAGTGATCACGGTTGTTTCGATGCCGGCTTTTGACAGACTGGTTGCCATCTCATGTCCCTGGTGGAAGGAAGAAGATAAGTATTATAACTATATCTTATCTAGTAAGAGCACATTTTCTTGTTTTATCTCCATGAGCACAGAATTTCTCGTATATTGATGTGTTTGAGGTACCTGGCAAAAGGGGGCACACTCCGCCACGATGACATGGAACTTGCGTTTGCGCGCAGCATCTTTGAGGAAGGCCTCCACGGTGCGAGAGCGACCGATAGTCATGATGACTTCATTAGAGTGAATGTGTTCCAGGGCCTGCATCGCAATGTTATCAGTTGTTCCCTCTGAAAAAGGAAACAACAGGTGAACAAAACCAGAACAAAACAGAATACATACAGACTTTAATGAATATCTAATACCAGCTAATGAAAATGGGGAAAAAACTAAAACATACCCAGCTCTGTCAGCAACTCATTGATGGCCTCAATGACGTTGGGTTTGAGGGCGGCGAAAGGCTGTCTGAAGTTCTCATCACTGACTCCTCCAGATGTCAGAAGCTTGTGGAGGGATTCCTGCTGGTCGGCCTCTTCACTGCTACCTCGGGATCTGCAGAACACCACAAAGCAAACAAGCTCGTGAAAAAGAGGAACTGTGCGTTTTTGTTTTTTTTTGCAGAAATTCATCACCAAGTTTCATAAACGCAGCGTGAATAAGAAGGCATAACACAAGTAGAGCTCCATTTACAATTCAGATTTTGTCCACAAATAAAACAAGTAGCACTGCAACAATTACGCATGTACAAAACAGACACATAGAGGAAACAATAGGCAACAAGTGTTTAAAAGAATCATAAAAAGAAAAACTGAAGGTACCAAATTTGCAATTTTGAGAATGATTATATGCCTGGATTTAAAATTGTGCTGTTCAAAATTAGTAACAAAATACATAGTTCTCTCCAGGAAACCTTCTTGTAAATCATTAGGAAATTATGGAGCACAATTAGAAACAGAAAACTCCCCCAACACAGCTTTTCCAAGAGGCATTATTGTTGGCGCTGCTGTCACAAAGACAACCAGGTGGTTTCCTCGTTTTTATTCTGTCTAGTATCTGAGGCCTCCTCACCTTGCATACTCCTCTCTGATGATCTTCAGCACCCGTCTGATCATGTTGCCAACAGTGGTCTCTGACGGCTGGGCGGCAGTCATCCTCCTCCCTTCATTCCGGATTATTTCCATCAGATCGCCTGAGACAGAGAGCATTTAGGTGGAAGTAAGTATGTGTAAATGCTAAAACTAGTGAAAATGTATCACATATCTTACATACAGCTTGTATATAAATTGTATAAATGTAGTACACTGAGCATTATTTGTCGTCTTATTTGTGTGACATCACATATAAATTCTCATAAATAAAATCTCATCACACCTCATATTGAAAACAAGTGCACTGTTAATTAGAAACTCGTTCCCTTGAACAACACATCCCTCTGTAAGAGTCATTATTAGTTACCACAGCTCTGACAGCTGCTTCAGCAGCCACAACACTGATGTCCACACTGTTCAGCTACACTGACAGCTCTCATCCTACTCACCCGCAACCTTGTAAAGTCTAGGTTACACTGTTTTGTTTTTTTAAGTTATAAAGTGTCATGCGGTACCTGCGCTGCTCCACCGTGCCTGGGCTGTAATTCTGCGGAGCAGGGCTGTTGTTTCTCGGGCTGTCTCCGCCGAGCCCCGCAGCGGTCCCGCCCCGCTTCCCCCACGGTTCAGGTCGAACAGAAACGCCTCTATTCTCTCCGACAGATCTGTTTCCTTGTCTGGACCCGGCATAGCTCTTATAAAAATGTCTTAATGTCAAAGTACAAAACTAGGCAGCGCAGTGTTTCTACCATGAAACTGTTTTGACACGGAAGTACTTCAGGAGTACATCCGGGTGATTATGACGGTTCTTCCTTCTGATTGGTGGAACGTCTCACGAGCTATTGCATCAAGTTTGCAGTGTGTTAGCAAACACCTAACGCATAGACTTATATAGGACAGCTAACTGTTAGTTTCAAATCGTTTAACGAGCGCCTTGGACGAGCCACGCTTCTGTTAAATTACCGGGAAGGATGTCACTGCTGTGACTTTCATCTGTCGAGTATTTTTACAAAGACGTGCAACACAACCAGGCCATAACTGGAGACAGGTGTAGTGCCAGACCGTGTGTCCCCTTTAGATTCTGTTCCATTAGCTGGCCGGAAATTGCCTGAAAATCATCTTTTAATCACCTTAACCTATTTAAATGAACTGACAAAACATATTTCTGACCACAGTTACACATTTCTCGTACCGTTTTTTTGTTAATTTACTGTCTGAAATGTTCTATGGAAGTTTTAAGTGTTTGTGTGTGGTGGAGAGGGTTATCCGTCTTCCCCAGTTTCCAGTGATAGAAATTTGTCAGCCTGACTCTGTTTACTGGTGGGTCAACCACTTAGTCGAAGTAGTGAGTTATATTTATCCTGTGTTGAGGTTCGAGGTTTGGTGGATCACTTAATGTAAATGTTCGCTTCCTGGTCAATGATGAGAAAAGCTCATGATAGGATTCAGTAGAAGTTCTGAAATACTGATGTAACAAGTAAACGGATGGGATTCTACAGTAGCTGTAGACCCAGTTATATCTATTTTATATCTAACAAAACAATTATTTAAGTATTAACTTATTAACCTTCTGTTGAGTTTCTTTGATAACTTAGGAGGACTATATTGAGCTCCTGGATTATAACACAAGCACAGTAAATGCTTTTTGGTGTTTGGGAGGGATGTGTTCAATTTTTGATGACTGCTAGCTCTTGTTGCGATGGAGTTTAAATGCACTTACTGGAAGTTGCTTGGGAGGAAAGCCTCTGCCAAATGAATGTATGACTCCATCTGCTCTTCAAAGTACACCGAGGATGTAAACAGCTGAGGTCACGTGACCATTTACACCAAGCAGATGAAACTGCTGAAATATTTTTGTCAGACAAGCCGATTTTAAATTACACATGAACTTTGTACTTATATACGTCAGTGTTTCCTCTGTAATTGTTTTGTAGCAGTGGTCATTTCCTGTTGGTCTTACTTTTGGTTGTAGTTCCGTAAGGGATTGCACAATTGCTTATATTTAGTGATTTGTACATGGTTAAAGGTCAGTGGGCCTTATGCCTGTTTTTCTTAAGTAATCTAGATTATAATACTCAATTTCCAATTGTGTCTTGCCATGGTCATGTTCTTACTGTGGTAGTTCACTACTTCTGCCCACTGCATATAGTCAGATGACATTTTCATTGGTCACGATTGTGTCCAGCAGAGCATTCAATGCTTTACGTCAATTGAACATTAAAAATGTACAATTAATTTGAATACTTGTGAACCTTTACCCATAGTATTATACCATATACCATCATCTCAATAAAAGGGATATTAGAACTGCAAGTTGGAAATAAAATATTAGACTACAGTATAACTAATGTAAATCCATCCAATATTTTATTGAATAAAAGCCCAACACAAATTTACAAAATTTATCAGTCAACATAAAAATCATTGATTGCGCACAATGCGCATTTGTTAAAAATGTATCCATGACCGATGCCTCAATTAATCCCTGTCAAAAACAATCTGAATATTTGCAACCACCCACATTCTTATGTAACCCAAGACTCATAAGTATTTCTAACAAAAAGAAGCACGCTGGATGGATCCGCAAGTACTGTAATTGGGAAGTGATATTCTGAAAATTACAAAAAGGACAGCTGAATTAAACAGTAAGTGAAGAAAGAAGTTGTATGACTGAAAGGAAATTTCACAATGTTTGGATAGAATACTTTACATTTCCCCTGAAAACCTCTGTCCACTGCACTCCGACAAGAGAAACTTGCACAAGTATATATGAACCGTATCACAGAAGTCAGGTGGTTAAATTACTTAATAAACACGGTTTTTGGTTCTGGCTACCTTTGATTGGTGACAAACTAATATTCAGGTGTTTCAAAAACAAAAACGTGCAAGAGCTCATAGAAGTGACCTAATTTATAACTAGCAGAATATTACTCTGACAACTCACAACGCCCCACCCCAGAAAATATACCTGTTGAAGCAACTAAGTAGCATTTACAATATGAAAACAAACTAAAGACACGGTTAAATTTAGCTACCAAACATGTATGCAAATTAAGTGACATAACACAGAGGTTAAGTGGTTGCCAATTTTCTCGTCAAAGTAACAACAAACCACTTTTCAAATAGCCTTCACTTGATAAAAGGGAACCAAGGATCTAGTTTGCTTGGCATGGCAAATAATGTGTATATCAACAGAAGGGCAAAAGACATTCGCTCATGGCACATCCATTCAAACAGAGCTCAAAATCAAACATCACTGTTCAACTGATTGAAGGAACAAGTTCTTATTCAGTAAGCTGCAACATTCAAAACAGTGCAGACAGAAACGTGAAGGACCATGAGATGGACGTATCTCACTAATGCAGTGACATACGCCTCCCATGTCTCACAGTGCATTTCTCCCTACAGCGCTTTTCATGTTTTAAATCACTAAATAAGCAGGTGAATCACTTTTCAGAGGACAGCCCTGGTACTCTTTCTCTTACAGCTGTGAAAACTAGAATTTGAGCCCCTCGACCCCACTTGCTGTTGTTTGCTGAAGCTAGTCCAAAGAGGGTGGATGTTGGGATGTGGTGGCTGACTGGCAGGCAGCTTCCCCCGAGGTAAGGAGCTAGGCGATCGCTTTACTCGATCAGCTTCTTTGCCTTGAAGAAGCGCCGCAAGTAGAAGACCTGCCATGTGGCCAGGCCGATGAGACAGCACATGGAGAATATGCTGAAGTACAGCACACGTGTGTTGGTGGACTCTGGAGGGGGGGAAAGAAAGAAGGCCAGTTATGTTGTTGGTCAGTGACTTCTTCTCAATACTACAAACAAACCAACAAAATCTTTACTCTTATTTCCGTAGGCAGTGTTGTAACCAGTATTTCAGTAAACTGCGTTGTTTTCTTACCGTTGGTGTCCCGCATCTCCTCCTCTCTCTTCTTCATGTATGCAAAGTCATTGACGATGGATTCTGACAGGTCCTCCAGTCGCCTCAGCTCGACCTCAAGGGGCTTCAACTTCTCCACTTTGGCAATCTGGGAGGTACAAAACAGGTATTAATACTACAGCCATGTAAAAGTGATGCCTTCCTTTGAAGCCACAGTTAGGGTAGGGTAGACACAAGTACTCCTTCGGAAGTATATACTTTGTCCAGCAGGTGTCACTCTTAGGCTGTGCACAAACTGCTCCGTGTTTAAAACAAATTGTGTTTGGCCATTTCATCTTGTTAATTTCGGCTATTGAAACAGCTGCCATTTGAACTCTGGTGTGAAGTGTACAGGTGCACTGCCTGAGAAAGTGGTCTTTATCCTGAACAAACATCTGGTCCACCCACAGGTTGTTGTGAAATAAGTGACATGCAAATTTAACAGCCAAAGTGAACAAGTTAACGAGATTAATCTGATGATTGAGGCGTCTAGTTGACGCTATGGTGTTGTGTTGGTGTAATTGTGCTGTTGGTTCTAGAGCTGCAACAAATACTTGATCAAACAATTAGTCAATCAAACCTTTTCAGACCATCAACGCATGGTTTCTGTCATTTTTGTCAGTTTTTCATGTACAACAATGGCTGGTTTCAGCTTCTTACATGTGAGGACTGACATTTATGGACAGAAATGTAGTTATCTTTGGGTTTTGGACTGTTGGTCACACAAAAACGTAATTGATTCAACATTAAAATAACTGATTAATCAATAATGAAAATAATCATTTGATGCAGCCCTAATCGGTTCACTTGTCTTAAGTCAGTGTGACAACAAAATAGATATATATCTGACTCTCTCTTTAGTCTGGACCAAATAAGCCAACTACAGCCTTAAATAGTGCAGCAGCCCCTGTCGCAGAGATTTGCCCATTAGGGACTTGCACAGTAAAACCAGCCTGTGATAAAGTGTGCGTAATGGCATCAAATAAGCAGATAACAAAGAATCACTGAATAGAGCAGCTTGCATCTGCCAAGTACACATTTCTGAAACATTGTAAAAGCAAATAGGGACTCTTTCCAGCCTTTCTTACCAATTACTAATACATCATCTACTAAACAACATGCAAATTTGTTCTAAGAAACACACCCATCTATCTACGTAAGTGAATACATGTGTAAATTCAGCTCCACCCTCCTGCCAATAGACAGGCATGCCCACTCGAGCTCTCCCTGAACATCCACCTACACAATCGCTCTGCAGAACAGAACGTCATGTTCATGCAGCAGCATGTGTGGGAAGGAGGGTGATTCTCAGCTCACAGGGCTTTATCACTTCTGTACTTATTTTTAAGTGTTGCCGGAGGCAACCAAGTGCTATCCATTCACAGAAGGGCTAGTAAGTAATGGATGTGATGATGCACAATGATGTGTCCCTATATAGGAAGATATTAAATGTTGTGGAGGCAAAGAACCTCCCCCCTCGATTTCCCTGTTTTGTATAATAGGACATTGTGACGCAATTATCATGTTTTGTCAATGGACACTTGGCAATGTCACTGATGCAACACAAGGCATAGACGCAAGTACTTTAAGTATTTAAATGTTGCATAAATGTAAATGGTGTTCCACAGCTCAACTTAATTTATCCATCTTTATCCAACTGCAATATTGTGCAACTGTTACAGGGAGAGGACCACATGTCTCTTGCATCTCTTGAACCTGTATTTACTTCCTCTCTCACATAGTTTGATAAATGAGGGCCTGAGGAGTACAAAACCAGCTTCTAAAAGAGGAACCTTGACTTAAACTGTAGGTTATATTTAGGACATTTAGCCCCTTTTAACACATTTACCAGGCTCAGGCTGGCAATCAAATGACAAATGCATTTGATACCACTGATCATGATATGCACCTGCAGAGGCTACGTTATACTGGCTTTGATTCTGAATGTAAATGATCTCCAGGGTGACCTGTGTTAGACGCAGCCATGTGTGATTTGCGGAAATGATAATTACTGTTTTATTTAATTTAATTTTTTTTTTACACCACTTTTGAAAGGGGTCTGCTAGGTAAATTTATTTACCTCCTACATAACAAATTGAACACCCATCTTTATGAAGACATTACAATTCTGCACTGCTCTGCTAATACTGCACATTCTGCCACTGAAATCCTACAGCAAGCCATTGACAATTTGCAAGATGCATTTTCAAATTAGAAGTGAGTCCTGAATACAAAAAAGTCTAAATACAGGCAGTTCTCTAGAGCCAGACATATTGTTGGATTATATGTATCATAGTATCTGGTTGGGTGTCTGCAAGCTAGGACAAAAAATGCTTAGACTGAGCTAAGTAAGGAAGTAGATCATTGGGGACTGATATTTGTCTGTCTTGAATTATGGTAGTAACCGTTTTGTTGTTGCTTGTTTATCATTTTTGTCTACTGTCTTAAATGTACTTTCAACATAATTCAAAATGAGGGCGTGCCCTCAGTGATTCTAAAATATTTCTATACAGGCCGTATGAAACAATGAAAAATGAACCTGTGGGTTCAGAGTTTTTCAAACCATTTAATTTGAAAACCCTGCTAAAAAACAGAGACCCACAACCACTGACCTAGTCTGCAAATTGCAGACAGACTTTAATCTGCATCATTCTACAAAAGGAAGCAAACACTTTGGGGTCCAACACTTACCTCTTCATAGTTTTTGGCTTCCACACCATGCTTCATGTCCAGATTGACCAGCTGGTCAGGCACTCTTCCAGTCCCTGATCAAAAGGAGCACAGTTTTTAGTATTATATGCAATTACCTGTGTTATTTACTCACTGAGCTACATAAATCTCATCTAGTTTCAGAATCAAGAAACCTTCATTGACAACCCAAAAAACTTAACCATATTTCAACTCATCATTTATTTGTGTGAATCATTAGGAGTTTCCAGTCATTGCTTTATTTAACTAATCTACATACATTTGCATCCCTCATTAAATTTGTTAATATTAATATGCAAAATGTCCACTATCTTTGCTCGTGCAGATGGTTAACACACATTAATTGTCTTCAAATTAATCTGTCTAACAAAAAATTACACTGCATCTGGTGCGTGTCTGAAAAAAGGGGATTAACACACTTACCCATGGGTGATTTGCTCTCGAAGCACACCTCAAACATGTCATAGTCCTCAGTGGTGAAGGCAAACTTTCCTTTTGTTGCATCTTCCTTGGAGTAAAGAGTGTGGCTGGATGAATCTGTGATCTGCAGAATTAACAAAGCAAATATGTACATATTAACAATATTTCAATATTGGCTGGTCTCAGCATCTCAAATATGAAGACTTGCTACATAAAATAACCAATTAAAGAATTTCAGCTTCCTTGAACTCTGGTGGGATTTTGTCATGCCTGTTAATAATGTGTAATTTTCTAGATTACACTATTATTGACAACACTCAAACAGCTCAAATAATGTTATTCAACCAAAATTTGCATTCATCCCAAATAGACTGCATTAACATCTTAAATACCAGTATGCCATCAATATCAGCTTCAACTGAGCAGCTGTTAAAGCATGGAGACTGTTTTACAAAAAAATGTATAGAATATTTTTTATGAATATTCAAATACTTAACAAGTTGCGAGGGTACAGGTCCCTGTGAGATTAATTAAGACAACAAAATACCCTATTTATTGAAATAACACTGCATAAAGCTGACGTTGACATGTATCATCAGTGGCTAATATGCTAGTGTTGCTAGCTTGACGCTGCCAGTTGAATAGAAGGTAAGACTGACGTGTAACAGCAGCAGAGCCGAGCCGATGATACACACGCGTTTACTTGACACAATACAACACACAATACTTGTGAAATCAACACCAGCATTCGTTCGAACATGTTATGTACATTAGTGTCAGGCTAATGTGAGTTTATGTCAGAATACATAAATATGATGTTACCAAGCGCTGACGTTAGCCAGCTAGCCAATTAGCCAAAACCAGGAAGACGAGTCTTTCGGGGCCTAGGTTAGCTACAGTGCTAACAACAGTTGTCACAAATTTCAGCCACACTCCACTAATAGTTCAGGCTATATTTAATACAAGCTGTGAATTTCTCGCGTAGCAGCTAGTGTACGTCAACATAGATGTTACCGGCCACTTCGGCCTCAACACAAGCTTGGCTGCGTTAGCTTTGTAGCTAGCCGCAGGTCGGTGCTCACCTTCAGGTTAGTTTTGGTGTTCGCCTGTTCGCTTATTTCATACTCCCCCGTGACGAGGACGTCTTTGTGGATCTCCTCTCGTAAGCACTTTCTTGAGTTGACCGGTAAAAAGAAAGAAATGGAAAATACAGATTCAATGAGAACCGGCAACAGCAGTAGCGCAGCGAGTCGAGCCATGGCTACCCTCAACCGACCGACCAACCAGCCCGTGCCAGGCAGCCGACACCAGCTTAACACCGAGTTCCAACTCACACTGCCGGCTTGAGCGGAGCCTCCAGCGCCGCCCCCGACCTGGAGGTGGAACTACACTCCTTCTGCAACTTCATTCTGAGTTCAATGAGAATGAAAAATATAATGATAAGAGAAGTTTGGGGTTTTTTTTTCTTTCTTTCTTTCTTTTTTTCTTTTTCTTTCTTTCTTTTTTTTTTTTTTACCTTGGATTGGAACACCTTTCAACCATATCTCACTGTTTCCTCAGCAAATACACTTTGTACACAATAAGAGCTGCAACAATGATATCTCTATCTTCTTACATATAAATTCTTATATAGATATTTCCTGGTTTCATGACAGTAAATTGAACATTTTTTTTCTGACATTTTATACACCAAATAACTAATCAAAGGAAATGATCATCCATGCCACAAGTGGCACTCAATGCCCAAAGTTAATGGGAACACCACACGAATTAGTGTCTATAAGACCAGAACAGACACTGCTCACTCAACGGGGACCACCGGAGGCATCCAAGTGGGACTCCGATACCAGGCTGTTACAGATTTCTGCTGGTACACCCTGAAGCGTGGACCCGGGGGAAAACAGAAGTGGAGCACGCCACATACGTAACAGCTGTTGGGGACACTACACAAATGCATCAACAAGGACAACATTTAAATCCAACATCAGCAACCTTAACCAAACAAAGGAGTTACAATCCATCCATCCCCATGTATCCATATAACACATGACCAAAGCTGCACATGTGACGACACCTGACCTTGCTGAAAGCTCCTGTTCAGACCTTTGAGCTTACTTTATTACAAATAGTGACATTCTTTGTAGTCTTGAACTTTGCAGCTTGTTGTTGTATTAAGGTACCACACTGCAGTGTTTACACACTTAATGTGACTTATCAGACCATTAAATAGGCATTATCATCACCTATCTGCCCCAAATATATTGTCTGGTAATGACCTACTACAGATGAGATAACAACGCTGGCTCGCTGGTCTGATAGCAGCAAATCAGGTGGTTTACACCAGGTGTACTTCTAGACACAAGCAGATCATTTTACAAAACAACTGAACCAAAGACACAAGACCCCACTGAGACAACCAGAGATTCTGGTTTTGAGAATATCTGAGTGGGGCCATCACTGAGACTACACTACATTTATGACCTGGGGCCCCCTAGTGGGTCAAAAAGGCCATATTCCTAAGTTGCAGAGGATGAGTATTCATGTGCAACGTCCATGGCAGTGAAAACCGAAAAGGAAAGATCATGGTCTCTTGTTTATTAAAAAAAAAGACAAATACTTTGAAACCAGTTAAATCAAGTATAGTATAAAATACTGACATCATTTTGCTAGATTTTGTGAAATGTCATCTTACAAGAATTTTGTAAAAGCTTATTTATCTCTCAGTCAGAAATGTTCCTTCCCCATCAGTTTTAAACAGGGAAATCCTGACAGCCAGGCTACAAAAACTAAGTTGAAAAACTCAAAATTAAGACAAACAAGTCGTTTGGGTCATCCTATTGGGTCTCAAGTAATTTACTTTCTTCATCAAAATCAAATCTGTGACGTTACTCATTACAACTATTACAGTTCACATCTTTTCCACCAAACTGACTCCGGTCATTCATCTAGATCCGTTCAGGATTCTTTGAGACTTCATGCTAGCGAACCAGCTGCCAGTCTGGAACGTAACTACTGGAATCACTGATGTGTCATTAATGGAGGGAGATGTACCTGCAAACTTCTGTTCTTTTATTACAGATCTTTGTTTTTTATTCCAACAAACAAACAAACAAAAAAAAAAAACAAGCAAGTTTGATATCTTGCAAATCTCATAAAAAGCACTTCATAAATACTACAACTGTGTGACAAAACAAATATCACAGTATGTTTGACCAAATACCTGGATATCAGTATTTTAGGGATGGCTATTGGTGCTTAAAACAAAATAATAACACAACAAGATGTTTGATACATAATCATCAGTAATGTGGACAAAAATGACTAAGTGAGTAAAGATGAGTCTTAAAAGCAAGTACAAGTCTGGTAAGTTCAGAAAATGACATTGCTTTACAGTAAAGCAGCCTTATAAACAGGGAAAGATATCATCACATTGCCTATAGTTACTGTTTCATAGTCTAAAATCAGAGTTGGTCTCTGTAATGAAGATGGTTGTATGACCCAGTTTCACATCATACAGACTCTTGTGGTCACATGCTTTAGCTGACTGAACAATGATTGATAGACCTCTTTTGATAAACATGAAAGGAGAGGGATATTTGGACTACAGCTATAAGAATACACATCATCTCCTTTCTTCTTGCTACAGACCTACACTTAAAATGTCTTTAATATTACAGTATCTGCACAGTAATCCATCCTGTATGCGATTGGTGAATCGGGGTTACGAAACAGCCATATCACGCTCAGTGTTGGCTGGGGTATTTTGAAAAATCCCAAAAGCTATTATTTTTCTGTCAGCGGCTCAGGGATTACCCAATTACATATGATAGAGCTGTCCAGTTTCCAGGGAAACATCCTTGTTACTGATCCCACGAGACGAGACGAGGACACGCTGCTGTGTGGGGAGTCTGGCACTAAGTGAACAGTAATTATTGGATAGAGAAATCCCTGCAGTATTGTAGCTTAGTGCGTCAAATAACCTCTAAGAATAGCATGTCACACACTCCTCCGTGCTACACAGCTTTTTAGGGCAGAAATGAAATCCACAACTTTTAGCATTATATACCTGAGACTTATCTGCATTTTTTTTTTTACATGTTTTAGTAGCCATTTTCTGCCATTTCCTTTTTTCATCTTTGAACAGTATTCAGTGTGGACTGACATGAAAGGCTGCTGCGATAATCTCACTATTGGTTGACTAACTTTTGTATCACTTCTGGGCACTGGTTCAGCATTGTAAGTCACCACGAAAGCTCTACCTTTCACAGTAAGAGTACTTCCTTAAATGTGCATGCATGCTGACGCAAGTGTCTACACACCCTTCACCTAATTGCTGTCATTCTTTGAGTTGCGTTTGTTATCACCTCTAGACATGGAAAAATACAAAGGAAAGGCAGACACACGCAGATAAGAGCACAGAATCTCAAATTAAATTAGATTTGTCACACTCCTACAGATGAAACACACAGACTGTGTCATAGAAATGCCATTTTATGGAATATCTGCAGTGTGTCACACTCAAAGCACTACAACAAATATGTCAAGAAACAGGTCAAATGTGTGATTTGGTCTCGTATCACTCAGACACCTGTCTACAAAGGGTAAGACACTGAATGATTTCTGTATCCTCTCTCGACAGATGGAAGGTATCAGGGGAAGGATTCCTCTGAATGTGGAGCCGAGCCAAACTGAGCTCTTGCTGTCGTGGCACGGAGGCGAACTCGGCTGTTTCATCATCGCGGTGCTCACAATTACACCCAGGCAGGGATCTCTGTCTGCCTCCCTCGCTGCTGTCCTCATGCACTCATCATTTTCTCCTATCCTCTTCCTCCCCTCTCCTCGCTCTCACTTTCCTCCTCTTTTTCTAATCGGGCGTACGCTGCCTGGTTCCTCCCATGGGTTGCAGCACCGACGCAGGTTGGCGTCATAGTGGTCTAATTTTACTGCTGTTGATGCTGATGTTAAAAGAAGCAATAGGCACCTGCTATTTCTGCCGCTACCCCAGCTCCCTGGGGCCGACAAAGAGGTATTAATAGATGGAGTTATTAGGTGCTGCATGGTCGCACACGAAGGCTTTATTGAGGGAAAAGGAGGCTCATCTTAAGTGGAAAGGAAAACAGATAGGTACTCAGAATTCAGCTGTTATGCAACAGCACAGCGCTGACAAAACAAGAGGCTTTGTAGAAAAAAAAAGAAAAAAAAAGAAGCACACTTTCAATCCAAGAAATTTTCCTCAAGCAGGAAACTCAGAAAGAAGTGTTGTGCTTCTGCAACTTTCTCTGATTCTTTTGATTTGCTCCATACCGTGGAGGAGCAGGCCTGACAACTGCTCGTATATTGGCTGTGTTGAACAAAAGGGTGTGTCCACACTGGAAAGGACTCAAGCGTCAGGGCAAGTTGGTTATTGTGCGACGGTAGACTTCCACCCCGCACGTCCCTTACGCGCACACACCACGCACTTCCTGTGCAGAGCCGTTGAGCAATCCCGCTTCCGATGATTCTTGACGTGATGCAACATTGATAAAAGGGTCAAATGAGCAAGCGAGGTGAAAGAATGACAAGTAGAAGGGAGTGGTAGGGAAGGTTTGATGACCAACTGCGTGACAATAAGGTGTTGCACTAACAACAAAGGCTTCAGTGGAAATTAAATAGTAACACTGATGAATTTACTGTCTCCAGGTTTATATATTTGCCTTCTAAATTCGAATTTTCTGTTTTGAAAAATTGGGAGAGACAGAACTGATGGCCGTACGTCCCAGAATCCACATTTGATGCACCAGGACCACGAAGCTATTTGTGGCCAAATTAAAGAATGAATTCACCCAAAAAAATAAGGAAATTGAGTCGTTATCTACTTACCACCATGCTGATTTAAAGGCAAGTGAAGATTTTCAATCCACAAGACAATTCTGGAGCTTCACAACAAAACAGCGTGGCAGCATACTCTTAAAACAACTGAGGCAGATGGGGACTATTTCAGGGTTGTTCAAGTCTCCGCTGAGCCCTGAGACCCCTAATTGATTATAAAAGATGTTATTTACAGCATGTCCACCCACTTCAGACAGGGTGCTCACTAACGCTTTTAGATCAGCAGCTACAGCGACGATTTGGGCTTTAAAAGTTTGGGATCTCGGGGCTTTCAGAGACTTCACTTTTATATATATATATATATATATATATATATATATATATATATATATATATATATATATATATATATATATATATACACATATACATATATATATATATTTTTTTTAAAAACAAGTCCCCATCGACCTCAGTTGTTTAGGAGAAAGCTGTTTTGCTGTGGGTGGGCAACGACTGAAGTTTTTAAAATTTTAGGTGAACCTATTCTTTAAGTTTCAGTTTTGGTAAAAAAGGTCTATTTCTTGAAATCATGTTTTATGTCTCTGGAAAAAAACGTCACCTAAGGTTTATCAGTTATTCTTAAACGGAAAGAAAACCTACACTAGGTCTGTTTTGCCTGCAGCTCACCAGTTTTTAATCTTAACTGTATTCACTGATGGAAACAGATATTTTGTTAATCACCATGTTCCAGATTAGGTTTCTTACATGTGACCTACTTGTCATTCAAGACATTTTGATGTTTGATGCTGGCACACTGGTGTTAATCTTGGCCCTCGCTCCCAGAAAATGGGTTTCTGGTGTCTGTCTGGGAAAAGACTTGGCAGACAGCCACTTTACACCTATCTGTCTGCACGCCACGGTCCATTTGCATGACTACTTTCTGTGTCTTCATGAATTATTTCTGAGGACCCTTCTCCTGCATTGTGCTGTAACTCGCATGTGTCTGTCTCTGACTGTGGGAGGTGATATTTTGGCGACTTCAAAACCTGCCGAGAGAACAGAATAAATTAGAGACCGACGCAGTTCGCGGTCAAAACGTTGCTTTCGGATCCTCTTGCGAATTTCTGTTGTATAACCAAGCCCGCGTGCAGCGAGAGCAAACACGTCGGCTCGATTGGGGAAGCACTTTTTTCACGTCTGTTTCTATTCCGCTATATCAGCAGCGAGGTTGCACTGTTTTGTAAAAAGAACAACATAGCCTACAAAATCATTACATGTGTGTATTTTAACGCGAGAAATAAAGGGGGTCTGACCGAAGAGTCGACCTGTTTTCCTCCTGCTGAGAGACAGAAGCAGAGACGAGTCGTCGAAGCGTTGGGCACGGAAGTGCAACGTCATCGCGCTACGCTTGCAAATTGAAAAAAAAAATGGAAAGAACGCACTGACGTCAGAGCCCTGACGTATAGTTAACCTTGGCAACAGACGGAACAATAAATAGAGCCAGTGGAGGTGCAGGAAAAATACTGCTATCCCTTATGGAGGCTAATTTTAGACGTCATTATAATTGGATGCCACTGGAGTCGCCATGCCATCTCCCTGCTCGTTATAGGAAGTGTGAATATGTGCGCATGTGATAAGCACAAAAGCCACAGACGAGGGTAATTGAATTGAAATATCACTATCTTTTTTTTTTTTATTATTGTTTATACATCTTACAAACAACTTTCATCTTTTGCTCTCTCTGTAAAAAAATAAACATTTCATAAATTAAAACCACTGGTGTTTTCACAGAAAACTTTTCATACCGAAGATAAGGACCACTCAGACCATGGTTAGGACAAAGCACATCAGTTTTTTTTGTTTGTTTTGTTTTTGTAAGTTTCACAAAAAAAAAGAAGTTCACAATTACTCTCACTTTCCATCAACCAGAAAACAAACTGGATCAATAATAACTATTGCTCTGAAACACACATCAACACTACGACAAGTTTTTTTTTGTTATCTAGCACCATTAAAATCATATATTATGAACTCATACAACGACTAGGTGGTATTAGTTAAAACATGCTTTTTAACTTGCTACATTGGTGTAATAGGCAAGTATAGATAAAGGCAAATAAAATCATAAATAATTTGCTTCCTGGTACAAGTCCGCTCCATAGCCCTGTGGTCTGCACATCTCATATGTCAAGAAAATGTGCTAATAGGAAGTGTTTTTGCTTTTTTTTTTTTAATGGAAGAGTCTTTAAAGGGCCAGCAGGGTGGGCGAGCTGAGCGAATCAGAGGACTGGTCATTGCTGTTGCTTCCTCTCCTGTGGGCGACGCCACAGGTGGGGAAGGTCTCCGCCTCTGGGAAGGTAAACACGAAAGAAGACGTGAAGGTGGTGCAGGCCGGTGTGCAGGTCACCACGGGCGTGCACAGGGGCTCGAAGTCGGCGGCGGTGGCCGTGGTGTGAAGGGCCTCCCAGTCCTGAGTTGTGTAGAGGGAGTTGGACAGGTCAACCTCCGGCACTGACCGCGCTGTCTCCATCTCAGTCTTTGTGAGCAGATCCAGAGACTCCTCCAGAACGGAGGAGTCCAGGTCTGTCATCTTGACTGTGCTGTTGGAGATGGTGGCGGTGGAGAAGATGGAGTTGGAGGTGGAGGTGGAAGTGGAGGTGAAGGTTGGCTGGCTGGAAGTGATAGTGGATGCCTGGGGGATGGTGGCCTGTGGCTGGGTGGACACACCGGTTGTGAGACAGGCTGGAGACATTGAGATGACAGAGAAGTCTGAGTCCAGCTCGGAGGGGATTTTGCAGATGGGTTGGTGGGCAGCAAGAATGAACTCGAGCCTCTCCTTTTCCTTCAGAAGATTAGCAATATCATTCTGCAGGCTGGACTTTTCATCCTCAAGCTGGTCAGTTTCCTGCGAGGGAGAGAGAAATGGAGAAAGGGGCATTAACTCGGCTGTTGGGTAACACTATTAGCTGTGGCGAGAAATGCTCTGATTAATGATGGTAAATCTGTGGGATACTTACAGCTTGCAGAGTGTCTGTGAGCTCTCGCCTCCTGTTGCGGCATTTTGCTGCTGCCTGCTTGTTCCTCTCTCTGCGAACTCTCTTCTTCTCTTCCTCCTCAGGTGTCACCTGCACATGATAAATGATTAAAAAAAAGTTAAGCCTCCAGCTCTACACTGTACCATGAAAGTTACCACTTGTTATGCAACACTTGAATTATTATTTAGGTCAGATGGTAATTACCTGCTCCACTCTGCCCCTCTTGCCGTGAGCCTTGGATGCTGCAGACCTCATGGCCGGTCTGGAGTAGGCGGGGCTGGGGCTGTAGGGGTGAGCTCTGTGAGATGGGGCCACCGAGGAGATCAAAGGCTGTACCATCCACTGCAGATCCGGGCTTGTCGAAATGGCTGTGACAGTGGGGATGAAGGAGGCACTTGATGCTGTCAGGTCAGTGAAATCCTGTGGGGAATGAGGCAAAAAGGATCATCAGTACATTTACTTTCAGGAGTGTGTGGGGGGGGGGGCAGCAGTGCAGGATGTCTATGAATGAAGAAGGGGGTCTATAAAAAGCTGGATGGTTTAAAAATACCCTCATGATGTCAGCTATGACGTTACACTCCCTCTGAGGGGTTTCCAGGTGAATGAATGAAGCTCGCCTTGCACTTTGTGCAGTACGGGTCAATGGGTTTTTACTATTTCTAAGCCAGACTATATTTATTATTTAGAAACTTAAAAGCTTTTTAAGAAATAATGTAGTTTTTCATTGCAAGCAAACAAACACATTTTTAAAAATCATATAGCCTACAGTTGTAATCAAAGTGTAATAATATTTGACAGGACATACCTGAGACTGTGGTGATTCTATGCTGGAGTAAGATCCGGCTGGGGAAGGATAGTAGCCCAGCTGCTCCCCGGACGGGGAAGCGGTGCTGCAGCGGGAGGAAGAGTCGCACTCCGTGTTGAAACCGGTAAACATCATGATTACCCGAAAAAAAGCAAGTAGAAGGATCCAAACAAAGTCTTCCGAGAAGGAATGTAACCTTGAGTTGAGGAAATCCTTTGGAGTAGGTTGGTGAGAAACTCTAGTGCTGCTCCCGATGTCTTTCCTCTGCTCGTCGCTCTGAAAGTTTGACTGCCAACTCTGTCCGCTCGGAGCCTTTTAAAAGCCTGGTTGGTGACGTAGGCAGAGGAGCGCTCCGTCTCCGACAGCGCGAGGGAAAAAAAAACACTAAAACACGGACGTAGCAACGCGGCAATAACGCCACAAACCGCTTCTCCGTCGTTTAATTCGCTTATTGTGCACCATAAAATGCCTGATGAGATGCCTGTGATATTTAAAGCTAAAAAAGTAGCGTTTAGACATTTTCTTTTACGCTCACCCTCCATAAATGGAATATTCCTGACCGGGATCCCCAGTACGTCATTTTCCATATATGGTGCATCCTGTAAAACGGGGCGGCGCCTGATGGGAAATACACCATTCGAGATTGGACGACAGCGACATGACGTTATGCAAGTCAACAAACACAGAGGCTGTTGTGAAAACTAAAGAACTGGGATAATGGTCAGTAAAAGTACACCCCACACGGCAAAGTACACAAAAGGTAAATTTGAACATGCAGATGTGTCTGTTCTGTTCTGAGTGGGTCAAACAAACACATCAAAACACATTGCTGGTATAATTTAACATGGTGCCTTTACTTCATCAATAATACAATATAATTATTGTATATTGTACAAGAGCTTTTTTTAATTTATTTTTTTACCTTTCATATTAAGATAGCCTTCACTGCTTTTTTTCATTTTCATAATTTAAATCAGGTATGGTGCTCCAGTTTGAGACACTCTCTATAGACAGGCTTTTGAGTGTTTTAACAGGGGGAACCAACCTGAAATGGCTCAAACGGATCTTTGAGGCAATCATTTTATTGAAATAATTGACCCATAACACTATACAGCATGGAGGCAAAACAAAAACCAGACTATGTTCCAAGTAGCTAATTCAACAAATGTCCAAAATGTGTCCACCAGGTGAGGTCCTCCATGAGTAGATGGTCAACTTCAACAGCACAGACAAGTTAAGGTGTGACTGGCCCTGAAGAACTTGGTTATAATTAGAATCTCCTATTGTGGTCTCTTTCATCCATCAGGGTTAACACAAGGCAACATTTCAATCCTTTCTCATGTTGGCATGACAACTGATACTACAAATAACTAAAACAAGTTTCCTCACAGAATAATGTTGTTTTTTCAAGCAGTGTTTAATCCCACATCAGTTTATTTTAAAACTCCCACAGAGAAACATGTCCAAACATGCAAACTATATTGTACAGTATGATTTAAAGAGACAGCTTCAAAGCACTGCGTTGAGTGTCTGCAAAGCAAGTTTAAAGGGTTTCAAGACAAACATTAGTAACAGGGAGGTCCTTGTTTCATGCATTCAAATCCTATTTGCTATAGTTCAAACTTTCCTACTTACTTTCTTATAACCTTTACCGTAATCTAAACCCGTAGGTGCCATGCATTTTAGATCTATATGCAAAAAACAATAGTAGTGTTAAAGTGGCAGAAGTGGATGAAAAACATGATGTGTGCAAATATATCTGTGTTTGTTGGCTATCTGCAAAAAGCTGAAACTGGTCCTCTAAGCTGAGATGCAAAGAACTTTGTGTCTAAAGCCTGTAGCCTATAATTTACGTGGAATCAAAATTAACTGTAAACACTGAAAAGGGAACACGTCAGGGCAGGAGCAGTTACATGTGTAGTACGCCCTCAGGCAGTGCTTGTACCGTTTGTTTGAAATCCAGGCTAGGGTGTGTTTAGTTGCACGGTAAGCAGATAACCGGTTTGTCATGTGTACTTTTCCACGAGAGCAGTTTGCTCTTCTCATGGGTGTCAAGCTTGATAATACAGGTCTTCCCCTGCGTCTGCGAGAGGGAATCCTTTGCGATTTACATAAGGAGCTATCAGTCACTCAAACAAAGGTTTGACATTGCACCAATGGCCATTATCTGTAATATATGAGGATTTCTATATTACCTTACAACATATTTCTTTCACATGAGCACCCTATTTAAGGCTATCTAACACCCGTGTCCTGTAAATTTGCCCATAATTTAGAAGTAGGCCTAAAGAATTGGTTAAAAACAAAACAAAACAAAAAACCACAAATACTCTACCATAATCATATAAAAAGAAAGAGCATGAGGCAAAAACTCAGATTATAATAGTCATTCTTACATTCACAATAATTATGTTAGGATTTCCTATTTTTCTTTGTATTCCTAGAGGTCTTCTAGGAAATGCCCCTCTTAACTGCCTGTCTTCAAACAATGCCCAAGGTTCAGACTAGGCTGTTGTTAAAAAAAAACAAAAAACAAAAATACATTTAAAAGCGTTGGAATTCCATTAAAACCATGTATAAATATATTATAATAGCGTTAGTGTGTAAAAGTGCAGCAATTCAGGCTAAAGGAGTTGTGTTTTGCTTCCCGCGCTTGTGTTTTGTTGAACATTCCTGGTTGGCATGGCAACACTCCACCCCTTCGCGTCAGTGACGTCCTCGTTTTGCATAGCAACAACGATCGTTTGTGCTGTGACGACAGCTCACTCCGGGAAGAAAAAAAAAAGCCGACTCTTCCTCGTCGCTCTGTTGAGAGGCAGCACGGTTTGTTTGTTTTCATAGGAGCCGGAATATCTGGTTCCAGGAAACGGTGTCGGAGTGTGAGCTCTGTCTGTGTCGCGGCTCTCAGACAGTGGTGTCTTGCGGAGCAGCGGAATGAAACGGGACACCAAACAACCCGTTTATCTTGTGGATTGTTTGAGTGGCCTGTTTGTTTGACTTGTTGGCAAGAACCGCATCCAGATCAAAGAGTGCTGACCCAGACATTTTTGTTCCGGACAAGGTTTTGCACTTCTTTTGTGATAAGAGTAGGCAAGATGTGATCGTAGAAATAATGCTAATTATAACGTGAGTTGCCTTTTCATAATAATATAGTTGGTATCCATAATAATAGTCTTGTGCACAAGTTATAAAAAGTAAATAAATGAGTCTGCAGCTACACAAAGGAGATGATGATTAAACGATGAATGACATCATCTTCAAACAACCTTAACTTTCAGAAAAGTGTTTTTTGCAACATACTAATGTAATAGCCTATTCGTTTATTACGTTTTATAAATAATCGCTGGATATATAATTTATTAATAAGTCTCGTCGCTTAACAGCAGTGGTGTTAGTCACATGAACTAAGTAAACTTAAATGATGTATTCACCTAATTTACATGAACTCTAACAGCTGATGTCACGGAGTCTAAAAATAAACTTCTACACTCACGCACATTCACGCTCCACCTGCTCTGATGAAAACAAGCCTGTGAGCTGTAGTGAGAGGTGTCTGTAGTTATGTCCGACCTTTGAACCCGTCTAGTCTTGAGCCGCCACCGGCTGAATAGGCTCAAGCCGACCACCTAATGATATGCCGGTAAATAAGCCCGGAGGGGGGCTGGCTCTGCCGGGAAGCAGCCGGGAGCGCAGCCCCATCAGAGAAGGGGAGAGGCCCCCCTCTCTATTCACCATCTATCGCTCTCACTTGAGGGGTGAGGCCATGGGAAACCTAAATATAGCCTATATACAATCCCTTTTCATACAGGAGCTTGATGAGCGGGAATGACGCTTACATAATTGGTGCCAATAAACTGCATCAGCAGAGCTCATTAGTATGTGTGAAAGTGGGAGAACAAAAGCAGGAAATCAGCCACCAAATCAATACATTTCTCCTGGAAAAGAGGATGATTAAACATGTTTAAGTGTCTGCGGTAACTCATCAGTGTGATGTCAGAATGTATGATGCACTCACAAGGTTTAAATCTACGCACAGAAAAAAAAGCTGTCTGCAGTCTATTCTTGTGGTTCAAGTGCAGGGGTCTACCCTCCTCTGCGTGTCCTGAAAGCAGCCCAGCGCCTCTGCGGTCAGTCAAGTCGCAGCTAATGACGCTGTTATCGGGTAGCCCACAATTCATGACGGCCGAGCCTTTTAGCGCATGTTTCACTTTTTGTTTTGTGTCTCTGAGTGAGTGGGCCACACACACACACACACACACACACACACGGGTCCGTCTGCATGCGCGCTCTCCGTGCGCCACACAGGCGCGCCCCCTGCTCGCCGGAAGCGCCATATATGGCTCGCCCGGTTCACTCCGCGATTGGCTGCTGTACTCCAGCGACAATTTCTGTTGCTGGAGCTCTATTCATATGCAGAGACAGGTGAAAGGCACTGTGATGTATGGTCGACACTTGATTTAGCAGCTCATAAATAATGAGGCAGTGTGCTGGAAGCCGCGCGCGTTAATGAAATCATGCCGGTTTTCACAATATTGGTGATAAATAAATGAACTGTGATTTGGGGCAGTTTGTTGCCGCTCCATCAGCATTGTTCTGATCTAAGCGATTCTGAGGGGACACACAGTAGTGAAACATCACAAAATTATCATTGATATTCTTCACCAACTCCATTCTTTCTACGTTTGTGTTGATATAAGTGGAATTAAAACCAGTACATATGTAGACATAAAGGGAACATGATGTATATCATGCAGATGCTGCATACGTGAACTGACGTAGTTCATTCATGGCGATGGGCACCTCTTGCAGACGGGGGTCGTCACTTCGCACATACCGGTTATTTTATATTTTGAGTATCTGAGTGGATAAGATAAATGAAAATGAAAACGCCTCTCGCGTTTCTGTTCGGACATTTGCAGGATTTCATTGTTACATTGGAAAACATCTGCTCGCTTTTTTCCCCCTCACTCACCTCTCCCTCTGTCAGATGGTTCGGTCTCACCACACAGATTTCATTCATAAAATTCCAGCTCACTATAAAAGGCGGGCCTCTCCACTATCTGCACAGTTACCATTTATGAACCCGGCAAATGGAATATAGAAAGACGTTAAGGCGTCAGTTTTCTACATAGACTTAGATAGACTCTTCTATCTTTTTTTAAATTTTGTTATTTTTTTTTGTATGCAGTAATTGTTAGACGAGAACATGCATCCAGACTCCAGCTCTGAGTTCGACTCATCGTCCAGCTGTAGCACAGCATCGCCTGGCGGGGACACCCCTGGGTGCAGCCAGCATCCTCCTGACTCGCTTTCATCATCAGTGGACGGCGCCAAGGTAGAAGATCATCAAAAAAATACGATTCACATTTAATGAAATCTTGCAAGATCATTCATGCATACGGCTAAAACTGGGTTGCAAAAGGCTCTCATGTGGACAACAGGGACAAAATGTTCACACGTATCCAAGTAGACAGACTGTCCCGGGCTTTACATTGATTCTATACAAACACATAGGCGATCTATGCAGTCTCAGTGCATGTGAGGGAAGTGTCGTTTCAGGGGAAAAAGGTTTGTAATGTACCTCACACAGACATGTCTTGGTCGTGACCTTTCATTCCAGAGTGATGGTGATGATGAAAATGCGTGATAAGGATGTGATGACAGAGCATGCAGATGATTTTGATGGATACGTAGACAATATTGATTCAGCCTTTATTTATTTATTTTTTAATTTTTTTTTCTGACATTCCTCATCCCAAATGATTGATGTACCATTTTAGTACACCCAAAGGTTAGATTCCTCCCTCATCAGATAAGCTAAATTAATCTTTGACTGCACATGCATAATACGTCTCTATCATGTTTTTTTTTTTTTTTTCTTCCAGCAGGATATTGAGACCAGTGTAGCAGACTCCTTTGTTCCGACTGTGACTGCAATCTCAACCTCGCCGGGTCTGAGGTGGATGGTGCAGCCGGTGCAGACAGTCATCACATCTGGCTCACCGTCGTCCGGACGCGCCAAGAGCAAAACTCACGGCGGGAGCCAGTCGTCTTCCCCGGCAGCCGCGAGCAAGGCGAAGCCCTCCAACAGGAAGGGGCTGAAAGACAAGGTATGCAGGGGAGCAAGGTGGGGCGGGGGGTAGGGTAATGAAATGTCACTTTAATTAGGTACGTCTATCAATCAAACAATCATGGAGTCCATATTGTCTTATCCCTTCCCACGACTCTTTTCCACTGATTCCCGTCAATAAGAAAATTGACTTATCGCGATATTTTCAACAGGACGTGAAAGTAGATTTATTTCTTTATTTTGTTTTATTTTTTTTTACTGTTTAAGTAAAATTAACATACCGAGCTGTGCATATGAATGACCGCAGGGACACAGTAGATTGGATTATATCTAATTGGTGTTGCGCGTAATTACTCCTGGAGTAACGGGAGCGCACCACTGTTTATGAATGGAATGGCAAATTGCATTTAAAAAAAAAAAAAGAAAGAAAAAGTGCGCGTTCACGTGCTCGACCAGACCGTGCCAGTGGTGCAGCATTTTAACGCCTGAACTGAAAAGAGAGTCTGCACCGCCACCGAGCAGATCAGTATTCCCAGCATACACTGCAAGGAAGAATTTTTTTTTTTGTCGCCCCCCCCATCTTTCTGTCTCTCCCTTTTGGCAAGAGGAATGGTGCTGAAGAGCCAACTGCTGATATGGCAAAAGTTAGCAGGATGCGCATTTAAAATTGGCTTTTTTTTCTGATTGATTTTCAGCCCTCCAAAGAGGAAGAAGAGAGGAGGAGGATCAGGAGGGAGAGGAACAAGATTGCTGCAGCCAAGTGTCGTAACAGACGGAGGGAGCTGATAGACACACTGCAAGCTGTAAGTATGAGAACAGACAGCACATGCACTGTATGTTCCTGGATGACATGTACAGATAACAGGAGCCCAGCGGGGATGACTGCAGAGCACCACAGTGCAGCAGTGTTTTCATACTCCCCATCTCACGCCGAGTCTTCTATTTTTTCTGATTCTGTCCCTCCTCACCTCAGGAAACCGACCAGCTCGAAGACGAGAAGTCTGCCCTCCAGACAGAGATAAAGGACCTGCTGAAAGAGAAGGAGAGACTGGAACAGGTCTTAGCCTCCCACAAACCATCCTGCAAGCTCGACGGCCACGATGAGAAAGAGGAGGAGGAGGAGGAGGAGGATAATGGTGATGATGTTAACACAATGCTGCAGGATCCTCCGGCCTCCCCAGAGCTGCTGTCCATCTTGGAGAATGGAAAGACCCCAGAGAGCGCCACAGAAGCTCCTATATGTCAAGAGATGGACAGTGAACCCTGCATCCCTGCTGCAGCCATCTTGGGGAACTCCAACATCCTCCTGTGTTCGAGCGCAGAGGAGGAGGCTCTGGAGGACTTAAAAGGAGATGACCTGGACGACTTGGTGCCCAGCCTTGAGATGACAGTGTCTCCTGAGATGGCCGCGTCGGTCCCAGACATAGACCTGAGCGGCCCCTTCTGCCTCTCAGACTGGGAGACCCTGTACAAGTCTGTGGCGAACGACCTTGAATCTCTGAGCACACCAGTCATGTCTTCCAGCCCCACTTGTAGCAACTACCGCACAGTGTTCTCCTTTAATTACTCTGAGATTGATTCCTTGGCTGAGGGCTTGGAGAGCCTCAAAGGCAGCCTTGGTGCATCTGAGCTAATGAAAGATAGTCTTAACTCTCCGACACTTCTGGCTTTGTGAATGCAAAGAAGATTATGCAATGCAATGATACTGTAATTGTATTCCAACCAGCCAGCAAGCAAGCTATGATCCCTCTCTCAAATAATCTTTTGTAGTGTGAGTTTTGATGTTGTGTAAACCCTAAACATCAAAGGTTGTGTTGACGACATGTTCTTGTGGCTGTGCAAGGGTTGACTTCTTCCATACAGCTGGTGCAATCCTGCGAGATAAGACTTTGTGCTGGTAACAAAAATGCATGCAAATACGAGTCATCCGTAATCAAAGAAGAGGTGGTATCTTGTGTTTCTTAAAAAAAAAAATCCCTAAATGTGATGTGAAGTTAGATCATGCTCAGTAGCCTAATGTGTGTGTAATACTGTTGACAAAGTTGTGTTGTAACAAGTGAAACTAACAGGGTTACTAACGTGTAGTGTGTAGGTGTAACATCTTGCTGTAAGGTGTCCCCTAACTTGACATTTTGCTCTCGAGTGTTTCCATGAAAATAAAAGATCACGTCATGTATTTTATCAAGATGTATTTTATGACATAGTTTATTTTTTTACTTTCGAAAAACGATCAGATGCAAAAAGTTGTATAACGCTGGAAATAAAATAAGACAAGCGCAAAAGATTTCTTGCCTTTGTCGTCATTCATTCGGGGATATTAATTTGTAGCATTCACACCAGAGGGTTCATTGCTCCGCAGATTACAATTAGCTATGGATCGGCCAATGTTATTAGCCGATATTGGCGTATTACAAATATATTGGCATGCTGTCTTTGTCTTTTACATAGAATGTAATGTACAAAAAGGTGCACATGAAGTTTCAGACTGATGTCATTATGGACATTAACAGTATATAAAATTATAAAATATCCTGCCAGCATTATATGTTCATATATTTGTCGCAAGTGTTTGATAACAACATTTTTAGGGATCATTGCAAAATATGTGAGATGATGTATATAATGTGGTTGTGCATAAGAATATTGGCCGATATAGCAAATATCTATATTTACCAACTCCACCCATGTTGTGTGGACTGCAGATGTTCAAATGACATTTTTCTTCAATCAAAGGTCTATACAGCTTCTCAACTGCTCTTTGTCTGCTGAGGAAGATCATGTAATATGTTTGAAAGCTCCAAAACAGTTACTTAATGGACCTTGTAGTCAGAGATTTCCTCAACTGTGTTTTTTCAAGGTGGGAACCTCAACTTTTAAGCCAACATGCAACAGAGGACGTAAAGTGTCCACGAAGAAAAAGAAACTTGATAATCTACATTTTCGAGCATCTTTTAAAGAGGATCATGAGATTTGATCAAAAGCTCCTGCATAGCAACATAATGGATGTCGTGATGAGATGTTAAATTTTTCCTGACCATTTCTCATCTTCTCTGAGTCTCTTCATCTGGTTTATGGGCATCATCTGATGTGAGTGAAAGCTCCTGAACAGCTGGACCCCCCAAGAATGAGCATTGACCCCCAGGTTTTAAAGGGGCTCTATGAAATTTTTGTATTGGGGGGGGGGGGGGGGGGGGGGTAAATTTTTAGTTTTATTAGTGGACTCCACCTCCACTTCTAAGCTAACGTTAGCTACTGCTGCTGTCTGTTAGCGGAGCAGGAAGAGGCAGTCGAGAATGTGAATGAGGTCACATCCTTTGGACCATTGAGGAAAAGCTGACCCAAGTCTTTCATAAAAATTTAAAATAAATCAACTAAGACACAGCTCACTGCACCTTACAATCTGTTCACACATCAAATAGTGATTAATACATCAAAATTTTTATACATTGTTACACAGGGGCTCTTTCAGCAAAACATAGATGAGAAGGGTGAAAAAAATGACTAAAACTCACCTTGAAACCTTCAATGCCAAGAGAACAGTTTAAAATACAGCTGCAGATAAAGTTAACCCTGTCCTGTGCTAACGTAGCTGTAGCAAACATGCTAAATTGAACCCAAAAAGAGGGTCAAAAAAATGACCCTTGAACCTATTTTCAGCTCTCCCTCTGTCTGTAAAGATGTCAGTGTGCCTATTTTTGGACCCTGTATTACATAAAGCTGCGCCACCGGGGAGTGAGTCGTGTTAAAAACGAGCGCGAACAGCAGAAAGCAGCAGGTTAATTATTTATTCACAGCCCGTTCTCGGCTCCACTGTTGTCACGGTCAAGGGAATCCGATTCTACAGCAGCAGAGAAAAGTACGTGCTGTGCGTGACGTCAACACGCGATCGCCGTGTCGTCACACTTCCCCCTTGACCATGTTTGGGTAATTGCAGTTGTTTTGTTTCCATGGCTACGGGTGTCATGTTTCGGGGCCGGGTTGGGATGTTACCGGAAAAAGTCGAAGCAGGAGCGAGCACAAGCGCTGCTGAGCGTAAACAGACGAGACTATCAAATCTATTATTAACGAGCGAGCATCACGTGCACGACGATAATTGGTCTAATAAGTAATTTAACGGTGCCAAGGCCTTTTTCTCGGAAGAGGGAACGCGGATTTAATGACCTACAGGCTGTTTGGTTTCGGTCATCAACGAGCAAATGTTTCACGACAGCGATAACACCGCAGTGGATGCACTTAATGTAACCACGTCAAGCCCGGACGATTATATTCATACAGCTGTGCCAAAAAAAAGCATTTGTTGAACGTTTTACAACATCTGCCGTGTCTCCTCTGTCTCTGTGCAGTGCTTCTTTACGTCAGTAGGGGGAGCTAAACCAAACTATATGAGCTTCTCCATAATGTTACTGTGTGTTTGTACCTGGCTATTTTAAAGTGATGATGGACAGACCTGTCAGCAGCTCTGATGTCTTCTGACTCACTCTCTGTCCACTTGTTCCATCCAAACTACGTGTGTCCATCAGTGTGATGCTTCTCAACCTGTCCTCAACCTCAGTTGTAAAAAGTCACATAGCTGAAGTTCATCACAGCAAACCATCAAACCACAGCCTCAGCCCGCTGTATGGGGAGAGGTTAAGAAGTGATTTTTGTTTGCTGTTTTTTTTTCCTTTTTTTTTTTTTTTCTTTCTAATTTTCAGGTTGGGATTGAGGCCATTACCCCCTTATACTCAATAAAATATCATTACCAATTAGTTGAAATCATTTCCCAAAAGTACAAGTCATGCATTCAAGATTTTACGCAACTTAAAAGTTAAATGTTATAAGTATTAGCATCAAAATACTCTTGAGCAAAGGGTCTGCCGAAACAAAAGGTAAAGTAAAACAGTATGAAATTGTGTTGTCCTTTAAGATTAGTTTGTTTAAGCACAAAATAGTTCAGTCAGTGAAGATCTTTCTCTTCTGATTGCAATTTCTTCCCCAAAAACTACACAGTGCACCTTTAATTAGAACCATGATCCATTTCTGAATCACGTATATATAATATTGGATGATAATTAAAATTGGATACATCACTTTAATGTTGCAGCTAGCAAATGTGGAGCGGATTTCAACTACTTTATACAGCCTAATCTTTAATAATACATCACAAATGATTATATTTTGAATCAATAATGTGAATTTAGTAACAAATAGTAGGTAACTAAAGCTTTAGAATAAATATAGTAAAAAGTACAATATTTCTTGTTGTTTTGCCTCTGGGACCATTTGCATACCATTGTTCCCTGTCTCTCAGTGGTGGAGGAAGCATTTATTCCTCTTACTTTGACCAAAATGATGTAACTTTCATGAAAAGTACAACCCTCAAAATGCTGAGGTCATGGGTATTATCAGCATTGTGGGCTATCAAACAGGAATGAAAACAAAAATGACTGCATGCAGCAGGATGCCCCCTGTCAGCATTATGTTATTGTTTTATGAATTATTTCATTGTGTATGATATGTTCTGATGTATAAGCAGCTTTCAAATATTGTCTCCTTCAGCTGATTTCTGCATGTAAAGCCTTAGCTTGCAAACTAACCGCTAACTATAGCTGTCAAAATAAGGAAGTCAAATAAAAAGTCCATTATTTCGCCAAGTTTCAAATATCTCTTGTTATTGTGCCAAAGACAGTTATAGTTCCAGTGCATTGTTATGTGAGTGGTCATTGATTATTTTATGTACATTGATGGATATAAAGTATTGAATAAAAATAGATCAAATAAAAATCAACAAAGACACAATACACTAAGTAAAAGAGAAATGTAATCACTCTTTATTTAACATAAGGAATATAACTGATGTGAGGGCACTTGAGCAACTTTGATTTCTGCCTTTATATTCTTTCCAACTTCCAATATTTCACTGTCAAGTGCAATAAAGAAGAAGTTTAAAGTTTTATTAAAAGCTCAAGTAAAGTTCGAGCGCCTCAGTATTGTACTTACAGGCCTTACACACCCATCTCACAAGCACAATTGCTTTTAATTATTTCATGATTATTTCATGGGACAACTTTCACCTTCACGTTTATCACTCATTCTTTAAAATTTGGTGACCTTGCATAACCCCTAACCATAACCTCAGAGGTCTAATTAGCCACATGGTTGAAAACACATGGGTGTGGGTGTGCCGGCCCTTTAAGTAGGCCGACATTTTAAACTTGTCATGGCAGGAGAAGCTCAGGTGAGACTGATAATATTAAGGATGGCTTTGTTGTGTTCAGGCGTCTCAGTCAGTCATGACAGTGTGACAGTGAGTGACACGTACAATACCAGGAACCTAGGCTTTATTTGTGAATGTATATCAAACCTTCATGTAAAAGCATAATAATAATGAGAAAGGCACTTTTAAGATTTACCGTAGTTTTATTTTTGGGCAAGTTAGTAGTATGTAGCTGGTAGTAGTATCACCAGGGTCTCTACACATGAACACGAGCATTGCGAATATTGTGTACACAGAGTTTACTAAAAAGAAGGTTTTTGAACAACTCACATTAGCAGCTGTGTCTTCGATGCGCCACATGGCAGACAAAAAGTGTCGATCCCCGAGTGCAACCTAACAGGAAGGATTTAGGAGCAGTCCACCATTACTCTCCTTCCTGTTAGGATAACAGGAAGGAGAGGGACACTTTTTGTCTGCCATGACGGCGGTGCGCCGAAGATACAGCTACTACCGTGAGTACGAGCGTAGCGTACAAGTGCCCCAGCACTCCATTGAAAATTAGCTTGCCCGAAAACAAAACTATGGTAAATCTTAAAAGTGCCTCTTTGCATTTACACAAAGGTTTGACTCATATACATTCACAAATAAAGCCTCGGTTGCTTTTTGGCGAGAGTTTCACTTCAATGGAACAAGATGGAATTCAGCCATCATCCATTTTCCAATGGTAGGTGGTGCTTGTATATATTGAGGTGTAAACCGCTTTTGAAATGAGGAAATAGCCTTTTAAGGTTTACTTATTTAGTGATATGATGATGATATGCTTGTTAGATGTGTCCATTTGCCAGTGCTTTTGTCTTTTGAAATGGGTTTGTGCAGATTTATGTACTGGCATTCTGTGTACATCTGGCTTATAAGTGTCTGTATGTATCTAATACAAACTGTACAATGTAAAGTATTAACCTGACTTATTTATAATATACACAACTTGGTGCCATTTGCTTCCTGCAGTAGTATTTCAGGATGAGCTTACTCCCAGAAGCACCAGCACTCTGCACGATGTCTCACATCGCCTGCTTACGGATCTCTATCTTTCTATTATCTGTTGTGTACTCACTGTTTCCACCCCTTGTTATCTCACCCTCATACACCTCCTGACCGCTCCGTTTCCTGCTTACTGTGAATATTCCCAGGGAAGTGCTATATTTACAGGGATAAATCAATGTCATACGGGTTTGGGAAGACTTCGTCACCTGACATGAGTAACGCCATGAGCGAGCAATGCTATTGCAGAACCAAAGATGTACATGAGCTCCAACAACACCACAAGTTTCCAACCGGAGATCTTCAATGATACAATAGGAAAGAAAAACACCTCGTGCTGATTTATCTTGAGATGACTGGCCTTGTTTTAATGACTAATTGACTGTTAAACTAGCCCTGGCATGTGTAAAACTGCAAAAGGTTTCATTTGTTTGTGCTTGAATGTGCTTTTTATGGGCTCGGGGTACAACATGATACAGTGGATAAACATCAATCCACGTCTCACTTCACTAATAACACTGGGAGCTTTTACTCAAATGGAAACAGGATCAGTGGGGGTGGAGGGGAGGAGGAGGAGGAGTGCTGCTGGCATGACGGCTGACAGCCTGCGGTTGTGAGAGGGAGATGAAGATGAAGAGGGGGTTTAAATTCAGCGTCGGCACGCAAACTGGCGTTCTAAGTGATTGGTCTGATTTCTGTGAATGGAGACGATGCGAGTCTGCTACAGCATCACAATTCATTCCAATAAGAAGGACATGCAGCGTCTCTGTGTTGGCTCCATGCTGTCATGTTCATGTATATGATTAGAAAGGAGGATGTTTCAGTTGGGACACTATGGAAGCTTTTTCTTTGCTAGTTAGGACAAAAACAAATGGATGAAAAGCTTTTGTCATAAATCTCCTAATTTCACATTTTTATTTAATAAAGTTGACTTTGTCTCATAATTCTGACTTATCATCTTGTAATTTTGACTTCTCTTTTTATAATTATGACTTTCTATTTCATAATTCCCACTTTAATCTTCTAAATATGATTTTCTGTTTTTGACTTTTAACTTATGAGATAAAGTCAAAATAATTGTTCTCATAAATATAGCAATTTATCTCATTTCACCCTATTCAAAAGAGCAGTATTCATGTAGTGTATGAATGCATTACAGTAGTGCAAGCAGAATTTTGGCATTCATTCAGAATCATAGTTTCCGTTCACTCCTAAACCATTGTTGTCTGAAGAAGGAACTATCGTTCTTGAGTAATACAGCACTTCCAGATTTGACTCTCAAAATGTTACATACAGTTTTAGATAACTGAATGAACATTCTGCATCTTTACGAGTTGCCAGACATGATTTGACGTGGACTACAACTGTCTGAGATTATTTTGAAAGAGAAAAAGGAAGGAAGGAAGGATATTAAATGGAGCATTGATAAAAATAAAGTTTGTCTGCAGTGCGGTGCATGATGAGTCAGGATTATGTCTAGAGGTGTCTGGTTTGCTGGGTATTTCCCAAAGATGTGGAGCTGGATAATATTACGACAAAACATTTCAACTTAATCTACAGATTTGAATCAGGTTGATCCTTTTTTAAAGAACATGAGAAAAATATGACTGACTTCTTTACATTTTGTTCCACCAGGGATGCATGCTGTTTTGGAATCAAATGTTAGTTAAGATATGTGTAATTGTCTAAGAATTAATAAATAAATAGTCAGAAAAACAGAAGTTGTGTGGGCGTCAGGAGTTTTTTAACCTCCTGGCGCCCACACAACCAGCGCTCTGCACATGGAGCTCTGCACAACTCCAAACTGAACCCCCTCTCCATTCATCACAGGGCAGCTGTTGGAAAGTGCACCCAAGATTATTTTTTAATGCGGAGACCCTCTGGAAGGTTGGAACAGACAAGAATAAAGATATGGTTGCACTTCTGTCATGATCATATCCTGACCTGAACCTTGATTTTTCTATGACGGCAGCGTCTCTCCAGCTTCTGTTTTATTCTTACATGTTCACAACTTGACTTGAAAGAAAAAAAAAACAAAAAATGAATTTCATCATAAACAAATTAGCATGCTTTGCATACTAGCTCTGCGTATTCCTACTGGTATAGTGTTTCAGAGTGTCATTATCAAGGCTTATTGTTCTCGGCCCAGGACAATGGCCTCTTAAAGGCTTAAAGTGCCAAATGGGCCTGCACCATGTGTGTTCGTGCACTGAGTGACATCTCTGGCTGCCTTCCTGCAGCTCGGCTGAAAGTCTGCACCTGTGAAGGGAAAACCCCTTGAAATGCCTTTAACTAAAGACGTCCAGGACCCTCCTGTTTTATGAAATCTGCAAATGCTCGGTTCAGTTCTGCTTTATTAACCCCAAATGCCTCCCTTGAAATTTGTCATCCATGTCAAGAGCGACTGTGACGCACAGTCCCCCCCCCCCCCCGAACCCCCTCCCCGACCTCTACTCAGATGCGAGACATAAATCACAGCAGAACCAAATTAGAATCTAAAAAAAGGAACAGAGTGGGGTATTTTGGTGAGCCTCTAATAACTCAGCTGCTTGTTCTGGGGGGGAACAGTTGAGGTGGCATTGTGTAAAACCCTAGTGAGCCACGGATAATTGTAATGATGGAAGCTGAGATGTAATTAAAGGTGCACAGGAGAATGGGTTGTTCTTGAATAAGATGATGCTAAAACACTATGTCATTGCAATTTAAGGATACAGCTTTAACTGTCTCGATATTATACTGCCTCTCATTTGTGATATGATCTAAAATCTGCAGAATAACCCTTTAAGATTTTAGCATTATTTATATAGTTATATCAGAGCAAACCTTGCGTTCCAGACAACTTCAGACATTAAAATGAAAAGGCAAAGGTTGTTTTACTACTTTTATAACTTCATGTTTTTATAATGTGCATCAATAAATTGGCAATTTTCAGTTTTTCAAGACCAGTCCACTGGGATGTAGTTACAACTGTCCACACTAGGGGGAAGCAGCAGGAAGAGGCATTTAAATGTAGCTGTATCCTTTTTCTGGAACTTTCTGGAACCTCCATCAGGAATAAGACACGATTTTTAGCATGTGTGTTTTTTTATGTGTCATGAATCAAGTCACATTTTTATTAAGGAGAGGAAATAAAGTTAGATTTTTGTGGCAGCTAACGTTACACGTGGAAAGACCCTGCAAGATTTACTGCTTTACTTAGGCATCAAACTTCCTCTGCCACCTGTAATAATAGAGTTAAGCTCTCTGTGAATTTTTGTCTGAGAAAAGCAACGCCGGGTGTCACGTTCAACTGCTCAGACAGGTGTGACGGTCACATTGGGAGTACATCTCAATGCAACCTTGTGAGTCAAATGACTTTTAGGTGAAGGATGAAAAACTTTGCAATAAAGGCAACGAAAGTGTGTCATTAACTGCTGTCATAAGATTTAATAATCAAAGAAGCAATCTGTCTTTCTACTCAAATGGTAGATAGCCATTTAAACAGGAAGTGATGACTCCCCCTCGTCACTGGAAAATGAGACCACAACGTGCTGTTGCATAAACATGTTTGATTTGGAACTGAACACTAAGTGTTAAATTAGTTTATTTTTGTCACTTGTAGGCTGCGAGTTTTATGTCAGTACTTGAAATAGTCGTTTGATGTCAGGAACTGTCGTGGGCTGTTGACAAGCTCCTTGTAAAACTTCCTTGTAAGAGCTTGAACGGCTAATTGACTTATTTCCAAGGTTTCACTGAAACACATTTAACTGAAAGTAATCATTGGCTGTTTTAGAAGGGATTTACATGTTATTAACTCTCACAGAGGAGAAAAATAAAAGCATGTGCTGCAGGCTGATGTGTCCCAAATGTTCCCAGCATGGGGATCAGGACCCCTTTAACAATGATGGAACGTAAATAACTACGTACATTTACTCCACTACTTGGGTAGTTTGATGGCAAATGCTAAACTTTTTCCTCACTACATTGATTTGATAACTTTAGTTACTATTTACTTTGCAGTTTGCATGCTGCATCAGAGCCAAAGCACATTTCAAAATTAATAGATTATATCAGTTGTTTGACAAAATGATCCAGATTCCTATAACCTGAAAAATGTGGACTATCTTGATCCGATCGCCCAGGGTGATAATCAGTCAACCTGTAGTATATGGGTATATTTGTATTATTTACTTTTACATGTAATTTTGATAGTTGAGTACATTTATTGCACGAAAATTACTTTTGATATTTAAGTACATTTAATATCACATACTTCATGTACAGTTTGTGATAATCTAAAGAAGAACTGGCCTCCTGTCATGTTCAGACAAAGAGAGTAGCATGTCTACCTAGCTAAGTGCTTTGGCTACTGTTAATCATGCAGCTCAGTTGGCCATGCAGTTAGCAGGCATAGTGCTGGTGTTGTCCACACCACAAGCATGGGAGCTTTTGATTGTCAGTAGGAGGGATTGACCACAGGGTTATGTAAGACCTCCCTAAGAGATCATGAAATAAGAAAATAATAACAAACATGGTTTTTCATTTTTTGCTTCTTGCTTGTGAAATAGGATACATTCGGGTAATCTTGGACATTCTATAGCAATTTTGACTTCTGTGACTCATCACATTATCTAGCCACTCTACACACACACGTTAAGAAACCCCCAAGATGTTTTCAAACTACTCCAGAAGAAGGAATGTAGATTTCATACCCTGAGGACACATGCCACACCTATCAATGCTCTTTGTGCAAAAAATAAAATTCCGCCAAAATTTTGATCTGTGACACTTGTAATTAGGCTTATTTCGTACATGCCAAACTCAGTGTCACTGTCCTGAATTTCTAACCTTAAAATTGAGGAAGTTAAAATCCCTTCTGGGTCGAACTACCCCCCAAATGTTCTCTCATTTCTCACACCTAGTTTTTGGAGAAGACATTGAAACTTAGTTTTAATATTTACAATGTTAAACTCGGAAACATTTAGTTTTTACCATAATTGAATTAACAGGCTGTTCTCAGAGGGAAAATAAGGTCCCCAGAACACTGTTTGAAGCTTGGAAAAAGGGGGCAGTATCCGCCTCACACAAACAACGTAAAGTATAGTAGTAGAATGAAATTGTGTGGCCTCTTTGTTTTTATTTTTAAATCTTATATGGTCAGTTTGTTTTATTCAGTCATGAAAACAGTTTATTTAGTTTGAGGGATGATACAAAAAAAAGTAAATGGGTTAGGATTAATGTCAATGGCTTTCTCATCTGAATAAAATGTTGTCCCATAAACTACACAATGCACATTTTTAATGCTGGTAACGTTTATTAATGTACGTTTTATAAATAAGTTGTATTTTTATTGGTGGTTAGAACTCCATTATCTCACCCCTACCTTTTGTCATGTAATAAAACACCTGCAGCTAAGACTGTGTGTGTGTGTTTACAGCAGTAACTGTATTCCTTGACGCGTTCACGGCCCTGAGGCGTGTGTTTCACATGTCTATCTGTCTATCAGCTGAAACTTTCCTCTCCTCCTGCCTGTGTGTATTGTGTTTTTGTGGTTGCTAGGGGTGGAGCAAACAAACCTCTGTGTCTCCGGCCGTCCTCTTACATTATTTTCATCCGTGCTTACGTATGGGGAGGGCAGTTCCGCATTCCGGAGCCCTCACGGAGAAGAGCAGTATTTAAACGGGCTGATGCAACGACTCCACTTAGTCCCCAAACCTACATCCGACTCGTAACTCCCGCACTGGCCCATCATTACTGCGGATTTTGGACGCACAACAGGTAGGACTGCGTGTGAGCCGTCGAGCTGTGCTGCTGTCTTCTGATTTCCTCCTCTCTTTTTGTATTTGTGCTAGATGTTAGCTAAATGTCCCCGCACGCTTTACGTTGTGTGTGTGTTTTTTATTTTTTTGCATCTTCTTAACACTTTTCGCACCACGTTGTAGACGTTGTAGCTCAACACACCGATATCTGTTCGCTAACTTGTATGAGTTTTTTTTTAATGTGGCGTTTGTTTCAGTTAATGCCAGCGCGCGAGGATTTGTTTTTAGCGAACTACTGCATTTTAGGTTTTAATAGTTGTAAAGTTTTCCGTGCTCTCGCCGCAGAAGTCGATTTGTTGCTGCCACAGCCGTTAACTACGTTGTTGTTACAACTGTTGTAGCAACTGTCGCTTTACAGCTCGTTATTTACAGACCCGCTTGCTAAATTACACACCACCCTGTGTCCCAGTGAAGGTATTTTCATCTCGGCAGTCTTAATTTCAGTGTTGCTAAACAGGAGAAGTGTCGGTTGGCCCTGTGAAGACAGTTATGTAACGCTATACGCGCCACACGCTGTGGGGTTTTGAGTAACTGCTAGCTAAGCTAGTCTAGTGCACCGAACTACGCGGAGCCGGCAAAGGATTTAAAATTTCACATCGCAGGAACATGTGAATTAAACTTTGTCACTGCTGCATTGTCATGCCATGTGTTCATCCGGTTGTAAAATTTAAATCGGCTGGTACTTCAAGTTCAAACTCTCAAACTACTTTCACTATCACTACTTGAAAGTTACGCCTGGCATGCAGCTGTAAGATAGGTAAGCTAAGAATAACGTTACCAGATTTGCAAAATGACTGATAACTGTGTGTCTTCTGGTATTGGTTGAGACACCATTATAAGGGCTGCATCTTATTTTAAATTTATTATCAATTAATGTATCGTTTAATGGTTGAGTCCCATTTCTCGAGCCCAAGGTAATAATAGTAATTATTAAAGTGTATTTAGCACAGTTCATGCATAAAATGCAACACAAAGTGCTTTACAGTTAAGCAGATTGCATTAGTTATGACATGAAACAGTAAAGATAACAGCAAGCTGGGACTAGATTAAACAGCCATTATCTTAATTATTATCATTAAAACACTTGAAATGAAACCAATTAAAGAGAGAAAGTCTTTGAATAGTTTGATTTGACAGACCCTCTTCAAATATATTCAGTTTACCTGAAATGAAACAAAAAAAGGATCCAGTATGATATTCACTCTCACCTAACCCATTTTCAAAATAGTTTTCAGTTAGTTTTCGGATTATCAGTCTGGGGCTTCGACTAATGATTATTTTCATCCCCCAATAATTTGTGGACTATTTTCTCTATTAATTGAATAGTCGATGGTCTCAAAAATCATGGCCTCAATTTTCTTTTTTTTGAGATATTTGATTTACTGTCATAGAGTAAAGAAACTGGAATCAGAATTGAATTAAATTACTTATCTCTTAATCCCTTAATCGATTTATCAAAATAGTTGATTATAAATTTTACAGTTGATAACTAATGGATTAATCATTCCAGCTCTAGACTGATCAGTCAGCCATACCTTTCAGCTCTCAAAATGAAACATCTAATTTGAATACTAATCCATACCTTGTTCTCTTTTCTACAGCGTCCAAACACAGTTGCATCATTGACAGAAGACGACTGACAAGTTTTCTCTGAGTAAGTATTGTGCATTTGAAACTGTTGTAGATTGAATCAATGAGGGATGCTCTCTTGAGTATCACCTCCTGCTGCACAAAAAACAACCTATTCTTGGCTTAGCCACTTCACCTTGAAACATAAGTGATGTAAATGAAGTGTGAAGTGTATTTGGCAGCATGTGAGTACAGCCAAGAATGTGTGTGCTCAGTTTGGCTCATATTTCTAATCTTTGCTTTGGCCCATCATAGTGCACATGCTCTGTATGTTTAACTGTACGTTTTCTGCATTGGATAAGAGAAGTTGTACGTGTGTTTGGTGTGCAGGCTTCACATTGGAATTTTCATACTGCATGTTAAATATGACGCTTCCCCTTGATCACCACACCAACTCCTTGTTTTCCCTGTGCTGTTAGGACGAGTCCACTGAATGTCTTCCTCTTATCCACATCAGGCTTGTTGAAGAGATTTACACTTTACTGTGTAAAAGTAACTCTATCTAGACCAGAGGTAGCTTTAGTTATTTGCCCCTGCTGGTCTGAAGGTTAAAGGCCAATCATAGAATGGGAAATGTCGTGGAGAGCGGTGCCTCATGTGCATGTGTCGGTTTGTGACTTGCAAGTTCATAGGTTCAGCATTTTCCTATATAGTGAATGCTGCATGCACCTAAGCTGGTGCAGTGCTGGCTCAGACAACTACATGCCATGCAGGGGAAACTATTTGTGTGTCTTTTATTTATATACATATATACGTTGTGTGTGTGTGTTTCCTTTGTGTCTTTATCTTTGTTTGCGTGTGTCTAAGTGACAGAGCGTGTGTTGCAGGGGGTTTAAATGCCCCAGTGCCTGCCCGGGCACATCCGTAGGATGGTTTCTGCATAAATGGAACGCTGCAGTGGATTAATGGGGAAGGGCTGGCGAGCCGACAAGCAGCGCAGGGCCGACAGGGCTGAGAGGCTGGACGTGGGCGCACAGGGTTTATTTTAAGTAGAAATGCCTTCCAGTGCGTCTCTGGAGAGCTGGAATTGCCAAGCTGCACCCCAGTATGCTGAATAGACAGCAGACGCATTGCAGGCTAGTGAGCCAACTATGCAACAGCTAGGCTCAATGATACTAATACTAATGCTGGGGGAGCAGCTATTCACTGCTGTACGTATCACATTATCAGTATCACATTGTAGTCCCCATAAGCCTTTCCACATGGTTTGTAAAAACAGTGTGTCAGGACTGACTAGACGTGCTCAATGGAAGAAAACACCCAAATGTCCAAAGGTGTAACCGCGAGAAGAGACATTTACAGCCAGTGTTTTTTCTTTTTCTTTTTTTTTCCCTCAGAAAAGAGCACAGTAAAAGGCTCTTTTTAACAAAGTTATGATTTCCAGATTTCCTGAATGTATCCCAGACTGGAAGCTAGTTTTCTGTTTGCATAAAAACTAGTTTTGTCACTAAATGTCAGCCTAAACATTGACCTTAAGCCTTTGAGAGCAACAAAAGGATTGAACACACAGTGCACAGCAGACACTGGGGCTTGTTTAATCAGAGCAAGCATCTGCTTGACGTGAGGCAGATGAGGAAATCAGAGGACAAAGTATGAACTGGCATTAAAGTGACAACCACATGTTACACAACAAGGGTGATTGCCTCAACAGGCAGCATTAAATCTGATTTTCTGGACATGGTTGGCCAACATCTCGCTGTCAGGGATTGTGCACAACTTGCCTTGGATTTGTCATAGACGTGAACTCCATATATTTGAAATGGCTTTTGTCTGCATTTTGTATTTTGATTCGTTTAATCCATGTCTGAGCCCAGCCAAAGCACAGTGCCATGCGAAGTCTAATCCTGACTTACAATGGGGGGAGAAATAGTAACATTCTAATAATTCAACCAGGACCACCCAGATGCAGAATATAAATGTGTGACTGTATGAATGGCACGAAGCGGGCCAAGCAGGAATCCAGCCAATGATCACATTGTAATGTTTGAATGAAGGCAGCCACAGTGCTCATGACTTGTGCATATCTGCAGGTGCTTTGTCTTTCCATTTGCTTGGGAAACTTTTCATTCTTCAGCTGAAGTCTACAATAAAATGCAACAGTTAAACTTCCTGCTCTCTTGTGTAATTTCATTGTGAACAAAAGATAGCCCCTGCATGCACTCACTGCTTAGGCATCCAAACTGTGATTGTGAGAGGAAATGTAAGACTGCTCATTACTGCTGCAGCCCAGGGTCTCATCGTCACTGACAGTGTTGCAATGTTTAAATGTTCATAATTGCATTGAATTGCTTTGGGAAGGTTTATTCAACTTCACAAGAGGTATTTTGAAAGGTTTCCACAAGCTGCGGCAGCTTTTAAGCCCAAGCGAGAAATGAAAGCTGAAATGAAAGGAGATGATCTTTTCTGTTGTGATAATCACTTCCACTCCCACACACTATCACCCTTGAGTTTAATGGCCAGAGATGAGTGCGGCGTGATCAGAACAACAGCCATTACTATGGCGTCTCCCTCCCCTCCTCGTTTCTTGTCCCTCCAATGAAAATAATGAGGGGCTGAAGGAATGCTGATAATGTATACTTGGACTGTCCTGTCCTGGAGGAAAGTCTGTCCAAATTCCCTGGTTTCCTCAGAGGATTGCGAAAGGCTGTAACTCAACACACAGACTGACTGAGTGCAGACGGTAATGATGATCGCTCAGACCTTGGCCCTGGACGATGAGAGTGTGCGTTGGCCTGAACCTTTTGCGCTCATTGTTCATTTTCAGAGCTTGTGTAGAGCTGTAGAAGCGGTTTGCAAGAGTTTTGCAAGTTGCTGGCACGTGGGCCTTGCAGTCCCTTATTAGTCCAGAAGTAGACTTAAAAAAGTAAGATGGTCAGACTTTAGTACCTTGATTAGTGCACGTCTGCAATCCAGTGATTTAAAATTGAGTCATCTGGCAGCAAAAAGAGTCTCAGGCAAAGATTAATTAGCAAGCAACTACTTTTGACTCCTGCTGTCAGTCCACAAAAAATGCTGCGCTCCTAGAGGTTAGCTGTTTTTTAAAAGTATGTGAAGGTAATGAGTCGCCTTTTGAAAAGCCCCTCTAACCCCCCCACACCCCTCTCCTTCAGCGTCTCTATAGGGGACGAGGATAATAGGGCCTCCAGTTGTGCTGCTAGCTATTGGTAAGGGGCTGAATTCCTCAGTGCTGCTAATTGCTCTCAGGAATGACTCAGGAAATGGACACATTTGGTCGAGCTGAAGACTGTGTGTGTGTGTATGTGTGTGTGCGCGCGCGCAGAAAACCAGCGGATTGTAAATGTATATGGGGCACACTTCACATATAGCAACCCTCACTGTCTTCACACACACCTCCAGCTATCTATGGCTCACATGCATTCAGATTAGTCTTGGGCCGAAGCCAGAACCAGCGTTGGGTCCGCTCCTATATTTCATAACTAATACATGACATTTCCTCTCCCCGCCCTTGGCTTCGGCTCGTCTCCTCTCAGTGAAGCCTGAGAGGCAGCGGTGCTGGTGCTGTGTAGGTGTCTTTGTTTGAGGCGAGTGTGGGCCTTAAAGCTGTGGCACTGGCTGTTCTGCTCCACTGCAAAAGCACAGCGACGGCGTTGCATCATCAAACACTGACCACTAATCCTCGGCTGCAGGCTGCTGCCGACAGAAAAAAAAGAGAAATACCCTCGCTTTAAGAAAAAAATTAAAATCACTTTGAGTCATGCTTTTGGGTGAATTTACGCCCTTTGAGACACGTATCAGCAAACTTTCCCTGTGTTGTACAGATGAGTCTTCTTCAGAGTTTCATGTCTCAGGGCTTGATGGGGTGTCGGATTTGCGAGGGGGATTTTCTTGTGTGGCATGTTGAAAGAGACGGAACAGATACTCAACTTAAAAGTTATGTTTAAGTCAGAAGCGATCCGTGTCAGGAGTCTGTTATGTGTTTTGAGTTCACAAAAGCACAATAAATCGTCTGGAATGGCGTGTAACTCACTTTTATGTCTCAATTGATAGGCATCTCACTTCAGACATCATTTCACCCTTCAAGGGAACTGGCAAAAATAACTTTTGATTCGTTCGTACTGATGTCATGCAGACAAATATGAGTTTTACGGGTTGATTGTGTATCTCTGCATGTGTGGCTGGTGGGGTCTGCATGTTTCGACAAGCCCTAGTGAGGAATGGGGGCTTTCCTTGCAATATGTCTGACTGAGCAGTGTTTCATTACAGTCTACTTTTATACAAACCAGTCTAATAGATATAAAATGGTTATTCATGAACTAACTTCAGAGTCAATTGCAACTGAAAAATTGTGCATGTCGGACAGATCCTAATCGGAGTCTGTACACCGGTCCTGAGTGTCTGGCCAACTTGGATATCGGACTCCATTTTGGCTCTACAAGTGATTTGCTCAGTCATTCCTAATGGGCGCTTCAGTTCCTGTGGCTGTTCTCTTGGCGCAGGGGTTAGTTTGGATTGCATCTTTTGAATTCCTGCACAGTTATTGGTCGCCGATGAGCATTGTAAGAAAAACATGACATACTCGTTAGTCACATGTTGGGGGATTTCTGCATGGTGTTAGTAAAACACACAGATGTGCAGATGCAGGCAGGGCGACTTCACAGATCTGATGTCTAACACGACTCGACTGAATCATCTCCCTATCCAAGACTGTAAAGTAAATGCAGCGGTTGAGTCAATCCAGCCCGACAATTTGTACAATTGTCTGGCTTGTTTAAAGAGCTCGCTCTCTCATTCATCCCTGGATTAGCTGCCATATGGTTTACCTTGTTCTTAGACAGCCTCTCTGCAGAAAAAGAAGGCCTTGGCACCTTCCATTCCTCTGCCTCTCCCGGGACGGAGAGAGAGAGAGAGAGAGGGAGAATTTTGTCTGAGTGAGATTTTTTACCAGGGCCGTCTTGTTCTTTTCCTCTCCAGCAAAAACAACAGGCGGCTGCCAAGTGCAGCGTAAATGGGAGTATACATACAGTGGGAGAGAGAGAAGGAGGAAGGGAGGGGGCAGTCGGGATTTAAATAATAAAATGCCTCATTGGACACTGGCTCCACACACCAACTTGTCCTTGGAGCGAATAAATCACACAGAGTGAAAGCGGTAAAGAACAGGTCAGAAGAAGTGTGGAGATTAGCTGAAAAACTGACTAAATAGGTATTGGTATTTTTTTTTCTCATAATGCAGACAAGAAGGTAGAAAAAATGCATTTGAAGCTATGAGTCATTCATTCTGGCAGATGAGCAAACTGATTTGTTCTTCAAAGTGAGCAGATTTGGTTTCCCCCACGTTCGACTGTAAACTCCGCTCTAACTGTAAAAACACTTTGAGACCAGCCCATAAGCAGGGTGGAGTGCATTAGAATAGAGTTACATAACCTTGTTTTTTTTCATTACCTTCTCCACAGCCTTTGTAATAGAGCAAGTCTTTCAGCTTTGCAAAAAAAAAAAAAAAAAGTAGCAAAGAAAGAAAAACTTGGTTTAACTTGCAATACAGTCAGCCTGTCAGCTAGTCACCCACCAGCAAAGTCAGCTGTTTCCGCAGCACCTCACAATACATGTCTTTGTTGGTTCCATATGAGAGGGGCTTTGTTCTGTCTGTGCCCAACCTGTAGAGGTTCAGCTTCAGCTGAATATCCAGTGAGTTGAGTTCTCAGTGTCGGAGTCAAACTGATTTCATCAAACCCCTCGTAGCTGAGATTTTGTCTGCGTGTCATATTGAAGTATCAGTTGTTCAGCTGCATCAGTCAGGCACAGGTTTTGTTTTTTTTCTTCATTCATGCAGTGATTCTGTTTCTATTTTGTGTTACATTTCATCAGCATTGTTTTCCTTTTTACCTACCAGACTTCTTGTGTTTTTAAGTATTTATTTTTTTGCATAAATACTGAGCAGTAAGAGGAACAATTTCTGGTCAGACTTTCCTCAAATCCACTGCTTTCGCTCTGCCTCTCCTCAGAGATTGCAGGGATGGGCAGGGTACAGTCGGCTCATGTTACACTGTTCCCATCTGTAACATTTGTTTTTTATTTGGCCATCAGAAGTTTTCCAACTCTCAGTCTTACAGTAATTAGAGAGACGTCTTAATTCTCCAGCCACTTCCTTTAGTCCTGCGCAAGTTCTCCTTCTTTTCCCATTCCTCCCTGATTACATTAAAAAAGTGCTGCGGTCAAACCCTCGCAACTACCCCGAAATGTCGAAAGAGGGGTGGTGGCGGAACGCACGAGTGTTAGCTGCTGTTTTGACATGAAAGCTTTTGATATTCTTTGAATCCTCTTAATGAAAACCTAACGAACATTCAAGTTAAAAAAAGAAAAACACAAAATTAGTGGATGAGTGCAGGAGATAGCCCTCAGTCACTTGATCAGGGTTTCAGGTCTTCCTTCTGCATGTGAAACTACAGAGATGAGTGTTTAGCCGCTGACAGTGTGAAGTTTGTTTTTTTGTCGGCTGCTGACTAAGAAGATAACACAGCTGTCAAAGCTGTCAACGTTTGAATGCATTCTTGGAAATAGCAACCGGCTTTTAGAAAGAGGATTGATGACAACGACAGAAGACAGTCAATTTATCATCTGTGGATAGAATGCCACTAGTACCAGATCATAATAAAAGATGCAAGACACTGTCAGCTGGCTGCAATATGATAGTGGAGGAAGGCTGTGAATGTATGGCTGACATTACCGCCAGACAGAGGGATGAAGACAAAATGATAACATTTAAGTTTCAGCACAAAATGCATGAACCAGAAAGTCTATTCTTTCTTTCGGTTTTCGGACTTCAGGAACCAGGCTGTCACACATTTGTTTTTACCATGTTTTGCGGTAGAAAATGATTTTAGTCACAGTCAAAAAGTTTTCATTCTCTCGTCTTAATTGTTTCTTCTCTTCCTTGTCTGTCTCTCCCCACAGCGGCGGTGGTGGCCGGGTCGGACATGATGCCGGGACAGATCCCTGACCCTTCGCTGGCGGCGGGCTCCCTGCCCAGTCTGGGCCCGCTGGCGGGCATCTCGGCCACCACACTCACTGATCAACTCAAGCTGGCTGACTTCCGCCAGCTGGGCACCATGTTGTCCCCGCTGCATTTCCTGGGGAGGCTGGGGAAGAGGCCGCTTGCCATCAAGACAGAGGTGAGGACGAAAGAGGAAATGGTGCAGAAGTAGGGTGTGGGAAAGATGTACAAGTTGGACAGTAAAAAACAAGGAAGAGAGGGTGTTAGATTTAGGATGTGTTACAGCCCTTCGCTAAGGCAGGTTTTTTACATTTTCTTTAAAAAAAGTGACATCACTTTTGTCAGCAAAGAACCAAGATGTTCATTTAAGTGTCACATACAAGCCATTCTTATTAATATTTGTTATCTGAAGTGATATACAGCATAAAAAGAGGTGCTGTTAAAATTGCTCCCCTGATCTGGTTCTGGGACACTGTAGTTTTACATTTTAGGGCAGTTGTGATAAGTATTCATACTTTATATACAGCACGTTGGCATGATGAGTTGATTCATTTTGAAAGTGGAATTTTGCCCCCTCTAGTGCCTACAACAAGAACTTAGAGGTTGCACAACACTGTTTTTCAGCCTAGGTGATCACTTCTGTTGGTTGTAGGTTTTATGTAATTTAGTCAGCCATTATTCAATTTTCGCACAAAGAACCGTCATATAAATCCTTTTTATCGTACTTTTTTCTCAGATGGATGAAGACGAAGAAAGGAGGAAACGGAGACGAGAGAAAAATAAGGTAGCGGCAGCACGATGCCGAAACAAAAAGAAGGAACGGACTGACTTCCTTCAAAGGGTGAGTTCATGACACAGCACTGCATACTGATTAGCAGCGCAGGGTGGTGTCCAAGAATAACCTGACTTCAGTTAACCTGAACAGCTGCTTCATGTTTAAGCCTCCAGCCCAAGTCATAGCTAACGTGATCGGGCTAATACTTATTGCTTTAAGTTGTGAGGTCATTCTTTGAAAGTGATAAAAACTGAAAACTCTGAAGTGATTTTGTCCAGTGGAGTCTAATAATTCAACATCGGTTTCCAGGAATCGGAGCGTCTGGAGATGGTGAACTCAGACCTGAAGGCCCAGATCGAGGAGCTCCGTCTGGAGAGGCAGCAGCTAATGGTGATGCTCAATCTCCACCGGCCCACCTGCATCGTGAGGACCGACAGTGTCAAAACACCGGAGAGCGAGGCCAACCCCTTGCTGGAGCAGCTGTCCACCGACGCCAAGTGAAAACCAGGAAACCAGGGACGCGGAGTCCCTAAAGCCCAGACTAGCACCACCGTGGCAGCCATTAAAATGAAAACATTACTGGCAATACATTTCTAACCAAGCACTTGAGCTCCAAGCCGATGACTTTTGGAGACTCTGCCCAAAGACCTGAGGTTGTACGGCTTCCTTAGTACTGCTACATGAGCTGGCTCTGTCCATTGGAAGACTGGAAATACCCAGTTTCATCTCTGCATTAAGTGTTGTTGTTGACACCCACTGTGCCTAGTTGTTACTTCAACCATCTCTACGTAAAGGGACCAATGGAAACCATAGAGTACGACTGGAAACAACGCATGAGGAAACACACTAATATCAATATGGTGCTCTGTTACAAAAGCCCTGAGTAGATTGTGTGGCATTGATTCAATGCAGAGGCCCACAAAGGCTTAATGTTCTGCAGTTTTCCTTTGTATTCTAGCCGAAATATACAGGTGTAGAGTTTTTAGTATACAGTACTCAATACATATACACCAGATGGAGTAGAGTTTCTTTTGTTTTTGTTTTTTTAATGTTGATTTCTATACCCTGCCTCGACGATGGCAGTCAACCGGTTGATCCGATTTGTGGTGACGCTGGCGTCATGAAAAGCACATATACACAAAATGTTTACACCCTTGTTTTTTGGACTTGTCCATTATTGTACTTGTTTTATACTGCTTTGTATACATAAACATATATGAAATGCTTGTTAATCACTTGATGTGATTTTGTCTTTTCGATCTTTCCAGTCCTTGTCTCGTCATGTTGCGCTGTCAAACAGCTGTGAAAACAAGCAGAAATCTTTTCAGCTGAGCAGTATTTCAATGTCTGTTCTGGACCTGTATCTGCTATGTATGACTCTGGTACCCTGAATAGATTAAATTTTATTTTCTAACTACAAGAAAGTGCATGACTCTTTTTTATTTAACTCCATGAGACGTGCAACATATCTTGTATGTTTCAGTGAAATGAATCCCGGTCCTTGTGCTTTTATTCTCCTTGTCATGACACCAGAACTGTTAAGTGACAGAAGTTGTGTAATCGCATTACGGTAACCTGCACAGAAAAGGTCATTCATGCTCGATTATTGCAGCTCCCCTTGTGCTGGGCTCAGCAGGAGAAATATCTGTTATCTGCAGGCTGAACAGGAAGCTGCTGAACATGTGACACTTCAGCTCTTGCCGCTCTTGTTGCAAAACTTGGAAGAGCTCTTATGATTTGTATTTATTCACTTTATAGCTGCCATTTAAAGAAAGACCCCCTAATTGTTGCAATAATAACTGCGTTTGTTTCACCTTATTAACCCCCTATCAGTCTTCATCTTGGATATTAGCCTTGCTGGATTTCTCACATGCACACCTACTGGTTGGATGTAGAGGGAACAAAATCACTCTTGCTGGATCCCGATATTAGTCTTGTAATGAATACATTCAGTTAATATTATGACAACATGATGAATACATTGACTTTCAGACACGGGGTTCCTCCCTAAACTCACTTACATGAGTGATAAGGTAAGTGAATGAGCCCTCTGAGGTTGAGGCGAGTGCCTGGACTTCCACTGCGGTCAACAGCCCCACCTAGTGGCGTTTTTGTGAACCGACAACTGCAGTGGACCCAATAAATCGAACCAGCTTCACGTTATGTTGAAATTAAATACTGCTCGATGTATAAAGCCGGGCATCAGAAATGTTTTTTTTTCCGCCCAAATATATTTTTCTTTTCCATTCTTCCATTTTATTTTTGTCGACCTCCATCAACCTCATTTGTACTCCCTAGCAACAACAATTGTCGTCCTGCGGTTCAACATAAATATTTACGATAATATTTTTTTTTACAGACTTTCTCATAAAGTGACAGAGCTTACTCAGGTAGGCAGTTTTTCATGTGACATTTAACATAAAGCGATAGACAGGAAATAAAATAATGCTTTCTGTTGTTGTTTAAATAATTAACCAAATTCGTCTTATTCTGGTCGTCCAGTCCAGTTTCAAGGACAAAACCTTGAAACTGGACGTTGGTCCGCTGTAATTGACGCCATTTTAATGAAAACGGCAAGAAAAAAAAAATCAAGCTAGCAAATATAACTTTTTGAAATTGTCGTTGATACTTGTGAGAAATGGAAGTTTGTTATAGCCTTAACTGTCACATAACTAACTTGGGCTTCAATAACACATTAACTAGCCACAGTGTGTAAATAAATTGGTCTACATTTTGGTAGAAGATAACATAGCTAAGCTAACGGTAAGTGTCAAAAACCTGCTCCATGCTGCATGTAGTGCCAAAACCATTGTTTAGAAATACTCTTACAAGTAACAATCATGCATTAAAATAATATGAATGTGATTTTGCAGAACCCTCCACTTCAAACTACTGTATTGTATTATTGTAATATAGTTATTGATTAATTAATGTGTACATCACTTAAGCTAGCTAAATGTTGACACCAGCTAAAGGTTGTGGTTAAACTTAACTCCTTTATTTACTCTCTCTGCTGGGTAGTTTGAGAATTTCTTCAGGGATCAATACAATGTGATCCTAATATGTAATATTACATCATTAAGTATTTGTTGAATATATAAGATTATTATTTAAATGAATCTGCAAACTAATATGTAATATTACATCTTTAAGTATTTGTTGAATATATAAGATTATTATTCATCTGAATCTGCAAAGTAACTACCACCTCAAGTTATCCAATAAAGATAGGGGAGTAAAAGAAAATGAATTAAAAGCAAGTCTTAGCTCTTCTGGTTATTCTTTCCACAATTAAGAGACATGAAACAGTGTCACATTTTAGTTTCTAACCCTGAGATCAACTAGTAATCCAGAACCAGCCGACCTCAGAGGTCTGTAAGGTTCGTACTGTGTCAAAAGGTCTGACAACTATCCAGGACGCGTTCAGTGATGTATGGACAAGTTATAATATTTTGAAGTTGATTCAGATAAACCAGTAGCCAATGCTGGAGCTGGGGTTTTATGCGGAGCATTTAATGTTCATGTTACAACCCCCTCGATCTGCTGGAGCTGTCTGATAGCGGATAAGGCTGGTGTGGTATGATGGATCAGTGCGAGGAGGACCGTGTAGTTCTCCAGTCGGTACAACCCACGGAAAGCATGGATCAGGCAGAGGACAAGGAGCAGCCAACTCAAAGCCAGAAGGGCGATGGTGGTGATGAATGGGATACTGATCTTGAAACAGACAGTAAGTTGCAGGGACCAGTTCAGTGATAATACATACATAGTATGTCAACTCCCTCAACTCTCTCCCTTCTGTTTCCCTTATTTGTCCCATTCAATTTCAGATGCCACCAATCGGATACAGTCTCGTGCAGAGCAGTACCTGAAGGCCTGTCGAAAGATCGGGGTCACTCCCATTTCTTCCTTCCTCCGCAACTCAAGTGAAGCGAATCTCAACCTGAACCACTACGGTGTGGGACCTCTGGGGGCCAAAGCTCTGGCCATAGCTCTGCAAGTAGGGACCTTAAATCCCATCATCTAGATACTTAATTTCGAGAAAAACACTAGCACCAAAAAAGTATTCATTTCTGTATTCTGTTTTTTTTTTTCATGTTTTAGAATGACAATGTCGTCACCAACCTTGAACTGGAGGACAACGCACTTCAGGCAGAGGGGACCCGCTATCTGACAGAGATGCTTCAGACAAACATCAACATTCAAAGCCTAGTAATTATTCATCAACTATCATGTTGAATACATCAGCTTGGAAAAATCCGCCTGGTGTTTACAAGTGGTACAACACGTATTTTCAGCAATTTAGAATAGGCCAATGCTTTTTTGTTTAAAAAACGATTAAACTTCATGATGGTTTTACAAACTGAAAAGATCTTTGCCTTCTCTAAACCGAGGTGCTTTTGTTGCCTAAACTTAACCACAAACTCGATGTTCCGTACTATGTTTTTATTTCAGAATCTCTCCAACAACCAGCTGCACCTTGAAGGAGCAGACGTCATCTACAAAATGATGCTAGACAATTGCTACGTCAAATCCATCAAACTCTCAGGTGATCAACTCACCTCTCAAGATATTTCTCATATGCACCTCTGTATAACTATAATACAGTGGAAATTATAGGACAAGTGAGCTCTTCTGGATTTGTAACTAATTTGATACAACCTTCCTCTCCTAGGAAATGGTTTTGATGACACTGCTGCTAAATACTTTGCAGAGGCTTTAAAGGTAAGTATTGACTCTTATAATCCATGTGACAAGAAAGTGTAACATCTAGCTGCATTGAGCATCAATCCAACATTTTGTTTTTCCTCAGGATGACTGTGTGGTCACAGAGCTTGACCTCAGTCACAACAATTTCTGTGAATCAGGAGGAGAACTCCTGGGTGATATGTTAGGTACGGATGTTCTTCTCTGACAGTACTCATTGTGGGTTAAAGTTTCAAACATATTGCAAACTATTAAATCTGTCTCCTCTCTCTCAAAGCCAAAAATCTGGGTATTGAAGTCCTGAATCTGAGCTGGAATTCTCTTTGTATGCGTGGTGTGGCAGCTTTGTGTGCTGGGCTGAAGGTGACTGAGATAACACAGTCAAGCACATACCTGCAGTGTAGAGTACACGGCCCACAGTCTGTTTCCACTTGCAGCAGTTTGTCACTCATATTCTTTTCCTCAGTTAAACTCGACTCTGAAGCAGCTCCAGCTGTCGTGGAACCGTTTGGGCCACATCGAGGCAGAGTCGCTGGGTCAGGTCCTGAAACAAAACAACAAACTGAAGGTGCTGGATCTCAGCAGTAACCTTATAAACGATAGGGCTGTGACACTGCTCTGCCAGGGCCTGGCCACCAACAGCAGCCTCAGGGTCCTCAAGGTAAGCGGACAAAAGAGTGAAACCTGGAGCACTGACATTTTATGTGCTGTTTAATCCTTTTCATGGTGATTTGAAACACTAACTGTAGATTAACTGATGTTTAATGTGAAGCATGGTGTGTGATTGTTTTTCTCAGCTCTCCCATAACCCCCTAACAAATAACGGAGCTCTGACACTGCTCAAAACAGTAGTAAACAATAATAAATCAGCAGTAGAGGAGCTTGATATTTCTGTAAGTACAGCACTAACAATTATCACCTACTTAGGTGTAAATATGGGATGATTATATATGACTACTTTGACTTCTATCATACATATGTGAGTGCAGACAGTGTTTGTGAACGAGGCCTTTATGGAGTTGTTGGAAGAAACCCGTCAGAGGCGTCCTGCTCTGGATGTTCAGTACAGCTTCATGAGCTACACTGCAAGGAACGTAAATGCTCTCAGCATCTTAAATGTCAGTGGTAACACATTAACAAAATATTTAATGTTTATGCTCACCCTTACAAAAAAATTCTCCCTAGCATCTAAAGAAATATTTACCATTTCCAAAACTGATTGAACATGATTTGACACTCCCACAGAAATTTCTTGATGAGCGAAATGAGAGCATCATGGACTTCTTCAAGGCTTTGGACAAAGACGGAACCATGACAGTCTCCACAGCTGACTTCAGGAAGGCTGTTAAGGTCAGACTAGCAACTTGTACCCAAAACAGCATATATCAATACATGTTATAAATAGGTACAAAAAATCTATCAGAAAGTGACCTGGAGGGAATGTCTTTTGGGGTATTTAAATATTTTAAATTCTGGTGTGTGAATGACTTATGATACAAAAAGTTTTGGAATTGGTTCTAGTAGTAGCCTGCAGATGTGACACGGGCTGCAGTGGCTGCAATGTGATCCTTAAGGGCAACTTCGGCCGTCAAATTTTGTCCACTTAAAGGACTTAAAATAACAACCTCAGCCTGTCAGTGACAAAAAGAGTTTGGATACATTGTGAAAAAGATCCCTACAAAGATAGATGTTTTTGTTAAAGAGGAAAATAATTTTTCTCTACCCTGTCACAGCCACTATGTTGCTTCCGCCAAATTCATTCACTCCATTTACAAAAACAGAAATTTTTCATCGTAAAAAACACACTTAAGTCAGACTCAACAGAGAGAAAATGAAGCTCACCAAAACCCTTAAACTCATTATCTCTGAAATCATTAACTCTGATTTGGTCCAAATAAAACTATATTAATAATTTATGCCACAAAAATATGTTAAGAAAAGGTAGAAAAATGCCAGAATCCACTTCACTCACTGTTACATCGGCGATAACAATGTTGTCTACTTCAGGAAGCTAACGTACCTCTGAATCAGGGACAGCTTGAGTGCCTGATCAAGAAGTTTGACAAGGACTGCACAGCTACCATAATCTACAGGTTAGTCTGTGAGCTGGTGTGTGTTGAACAGAAATAATTTTTCAGACAGCTCCAGCAGAAACAGCGGAACATTCATGAAGAAAATTTGTGGGAAGTTTTGGCATAGCATATAGATCAATTTTACTGAAATCAGCTATTTAAACAGTTTAAGAAAAGTGTGTTAAACATGTAATATCCAACTTTCTGTTTGTTGCAGTGACTTTGAGAGCTGAGGTAGATACAGAGAACAACAGCACCACTAAGATAAGAAGAGAAAACAGAGAGGACATCTTCAAATAAATGTTAATGCAGACTATTTGATTTTATTCTTTATTCGGAGGCATTGTGACTTTGTAAATCGAGTATGTCCCCAATTTTTACCATACAAATCTCACAACGGCACAACTTAAAATTTTTGAAAAACACAGTTTCTTATAAGGAGGAAGTGACATCACGAACCCAACTGTACTGTGCATCACTGACAGGTGTACCTAAATGACCTCAGCTACTCCCCCTCCCTGTCCTTCCGCTGTAGTTCTTCGTTCAACCCCATTCTGTCCAGCGTGAATACTTGAACCTCTGACACCAACCAGCTGCACCCACCTGAGCGCTGCCAGCTGTGTCCGCCGCTGGGCCACGGGGTCCTCCGCCTCATTCTGTCCATCCAAAAATAATCTTCTGGTATGACAACAGAACAAGAGGAGGAAGAAAAAGACAGCTGGCATCCATATCAAAGGACCGAGAGGAGGGAAAGAATAGGGCCAGATGCAAGCTAGTTGTTTGGCCACATTCGTTAGCGTTGAATGAAATGGCCTGTAAAGGAAACGGCACACTTATGAATATGCATGTGCCGCATTACTTATTCAGGCCCCGCAGGGTAGGATTATTAAGGCTGATGAATTGTCTCAAGGTGATCCGTTTCTGTCAGGTGGCTCCAGAGGTAACCACAGGGGAGACAATGACATGACGCACCTTTATATCCAATCATGTGGAAACTACTTGACACCATAATATCCTGGGTCATCATCAGAACACAGTACAACCCTTTCTTTACTCACATCCCATTTCATTTAAATGCATTTATTTCCTTCTTCCTGGATCAGACAGACAAATTGTCTTCTTCTTCTTCAACATGCTGGTTGACATCCACATCAGCTCCAGCATCACTGGTGTCATTAAAGCCCCCTCTGTTAGCATCTCTTTCTGAAGAGTTGTCGTAGCTGTCACATTTGTGAAATGCAAACTCTTTCATCTCTCCTCTTCTTCATGACAGCTCTGGATCATCTCAGGCATCAGTGCATTGTAGTCAAAGCAATGTGATTCTTCTGCATTCCTCAAAATATTTTGGAGCCTGCCTCATTTCAATAAATGATGAAGTTTTAGTTTTTTTTTTCAACTTAACAAGGTGAGAAATGTACTACAAGGAACTAGTTATAAAACACTCTCAGTTTAATACAGATGCCTCTGTATGACCTACAGCAGCAAACAAGGTGAACAGCAAGAAGACTGGCTTCATGATGTCTGTCACCGGTTCTTATTCAGACTTACCTGGGTTGGACAAATAATAAAATTAAAACTTTTTTTTAATTGCAGAGTGTTGAGGATGAATTTAGGAGTCTCGTAACATGAGGAAGGACGCTCCATTGTTGTCTGTTTGTAAGGCACTAAAACAAAGTTTACTTTGTTTCCGCCCTTGTCATCTTTCCACAATCAACAAAAGAGTAAGTTTCTTTTTATAGCTTTAAAGCTAGGGTCTTACAATCCTGGAGAGCTAGTGAGCGAGCTAGCAAGATTTGAAAGTGGCACCTCCTCCACCATCCCGTCAGTGCTCCGTCCAAAGCCACGCCCCTACAAACTTGAACGTGCATCTGGCAGTGGGACTCAGCAGGGAGAAGGAGATGCCGGAGCACGACGCAGCAATTCAGCTGAATTTAGCACGGAGCAGACAGGAAGTAAATTGCTGAAATAACACATGACATCGGGTTACTTTTCAAAATAAAACACCACCACACGTCGAGTCCAGCTGTCTACCATACTGCACTGTGGCGGACTCAAACGCAGCCAGCAGGGACTGCCGGAGGAGCAAAACCGGATCGGAGCCGCAAGGCAGCGGACCCTATTCGGTGGAAACTGGGCCGAGTCATTAGCCATTCTCATGGCTAAAAACAACACACAAAGAGGCTAACGTTAGCATTGGGCTAATACAAGCTACGAACATAGCCAAGTTGGCAAACCTTACATATTTCATGAAAATAACAAATCCCCCCGAAACAAAACAAATAATTACCTGTCCAACAGAAAGAGAGCGTCCTCTGCATCACTTCTCAGGCCCTTCTCATGCCCCAGTTGTCTCCACGCTAAAACGCCACACCAATGTTGACTCCGGTCTGACTTCTTTCTTTATCCAGAGTCTATTTCATCGCAGCCTTTTCAGCCCCAGGCTTTCTTTCCTTGCCTTTTTATCAGTTTGAGCTGTTACAAGTAACGCTGGCTGCATTTTCACTGCCATTGTAACCAAATCAACGTCTTCTCCTGCAGCTCCATATTTCTGCAGAGGTGTGTGCTGAATATTTCCGGCATCAGTGAAACGTAAAGTGCACGCGCTGAGGAGGGAGGGACAGAGGACGAGACATGAAGGCATCTGACCAATCCGAGCTATTCAGGACGAAAAGCATGGATTGGTCAGCTTTTTCCCAGTCCTGCAGCTGCCACAGAGGTCTGATTATTTTCCTTCTTTTTTCTGAATACATAATATATTGACTACTCTCAGGACAGCAGGACCATTTCACCCAGTATTACAAAATGTGTTTCTGAACAACATTACAGAGCCTAGCTTTAACTAGCACTGACTGCTGGTTCTGAATCAGTTCGTCTCTTTTCATCCACTGTCTTGAATCATTTGGCACCTTCTTTACTTCCGCCTAGTTTTGCTTCCTGAGTTTCCTCTTTTTCAAAAATCTCAAACTTGCAGTGTTAATTGTAGTACTCATACACAAACAAGTTAAAGGGTAATTCCAGTATTTGGAAACCTGGTCCTTATTTTCACATATTAAGATGTGTAAATATCACAAACAGTTAAAATACATTTTGGAACTGATCCAGTAGTTAATCTGAGCTGGCAGCTACCAAACTGGCCACGATGTAATCCCTGCGGAGAGCTACACCTGTCAAAGTACGTCCTCTAGAAGTGCTTGATTTTGCCGCTGATGAATTCAAGTTGTTTATTCCAAGTGTCTGACAGAGAGAGAGACCTTTTAGTTAAAGAGTAAGATCCTTTTTGGTTTAACCAGAAGCGGTCTCTTTATAACACTCTTCAAAGCCAGCAGACTGCATCAACAGAACAGGAGCTGCTGTTCTACGGCTGCCTTAATCGATTAGTTTATATTGTGTGATTTTGCTGTTTGTATTTTGGTTTAGTACAGTACAGTGTGTTGATATTACTGTCACTTTAAACTCAAAACACATTTTCAACGGGACCAAAATAAAATTCTTTATGTAATGACGTTGATATAATTGGCTATTTAAAAGATAGAAAAAAAAAATAACAGAATAATTTAGGTAAATTATCTCTCTGATGTGGCTTAATGAAAACAAACAGCTAGCTGCCAATTTCTAATGGGCCATCTTTCATCTGAATGGACACAAAGACTTTAAACCCACATCTTATTGAGCAGTCCAATTGAAAATTCACAGATTTGGCCAAATTTTGAAGACGAGACAAAAACCTGCCAACAAACCCTTCAGATATCTATGCACCCACTGGCACACGCTGCCAATTAGCATGATCTCGAAAGCGCTAATGGAATCTTGAGCAGTAATGAAAGTAAATAATTAAATTAAAGGAACCCTTGTATCATTGTTTGCTGTATTCAGGCCCATTAGGACCTCCAGTATTCTCATGGTAATCTAATGTTTGGGTTTTTTGTGTTCTCATAATGAATTCTGTGTTTTTCCTCCAAACAGTGTTGTTCAGACATTTGTGTAGGTGCTGGCAGAGAAACAAAGACGTACATTAGGACCCATTGTCCCCTGTGATTATTAAAGTAAACAGAAATACTGAAGGGGTATCATACACAGCTGCACACACTTGAGCCTGTGTTTGTGAAGTGGGAGAAAGGGCCGATCAACCCTCAAGACTTTGTCAGAGATGATCCCATTATTTGGGGCTTCTCAAGAGCCGAGCGAACGCTAGGCTGGCTAATGAGGCTTTGAAGATCCGTCTTTGGCACAGAATTCAACTGCAGCAGGGAAGTCCGGAGCGAAATAGATTTGGCACAAGATAAAATGCTTCAGCCAAGATCGATCATGAAGATCCCTGCCTCGCTCGGCCTTGTGCTTGTATTTTGCCTTCATCTTTGTTTTCAAAGTGTGTTTTTAGAAGATGAAAGTTGAGGTGTGATGTGTAGTCGACAGGTGCTCTGGTACAGTTCACGCTTAGGTTTACACAAACCATCACAGGGCTGTAGCTGACTTACTAGGTTATGTTTGTCAACAAATACAGTTATGTTCATAATTGTTAATGGTGAATTTGGTCTGAACAACTTCAGAAAATAGTTAAAAATGTCCGTCACAAGTTCCCAGATTCCAATATGACATCTTCAAATGTCTTGTCTCTACGACAATCCAAGGGCTGCACGATAATGATTTTTTAGTCTTTAAATGTCAGTTGTATTTCCCACAGCTTAAGATGCTTCAAATGTCTTGTTTTGTTCACAACCCAAAGATTGTCAGTTTACTGTCAAAGTCAAGTAAAGAAACCAGGAAATAGTCACATTTAAAGCTGGAATCAGATTTTTGACTTTTCTTGAAAAACAAATTATCAAAATTGTTGCCTATTAATTAGTTGACAGCCAACCAATTAATCGTTGCAACTCAAACGATTAGGAAGGAAATCTTTACATTTTGAAGCTTGAAACTTTAGTCAATTGATAATTAACCAATCAATTCAGATCATTGTTTAACTAAAAGTAATAGATAGAAGATATATAAAGTAAAATAAAGATGCAAGACAAAGGTTTTAGTACATAAAATTCTTGAGATGTTTAATGTTTAAAATTGTTTCTTTAAATAGATACAATTATTTTATGTATAGGATAGTACAACGAAAATCCAACAGTGGAGCTCAACATATATTCCAGATGTGCGTTTTGAACATGACTCCAAACATTCTGCTCCAAAAGTACCAATATACTGCACGTATATTTAAAAAAACAAAAACAAATAGTGTCTGCTCTGTGTTTTGTATAGTCTCTGTGAATGAACAGTGCATTCATGTGTGACTGTTTTACTACAAGCTCCTAACAGTTCGATCAACATTTTCAGATTGTGATAGTCAAAGTATCTGCCTGGCAACAGCAAGGTAGGTCCAACACAAATTAAAATAAAAAGACAGGACGTACATGACTGTGCGAAGCAGGGATATGACTGAACAGAATAACCTCACAACATGTCGACAATCCCAGACATTTGCTCACAGCAATGACTATCAGCAAACAGAGGTATCGGTCAATCCTGTGTCAACGTTCAACACATCTTGAACTAATCTGATTGAGCTCTGTTTGGCCCCGCTGTGGAAAATCTGGCTGAGGAGCATCAGCTAATGAGCAGGGGGGAATATCATGCAGCCAACTGTTGCCTGGAGAAGCCATTTTGTTTCATGGTTACACAACTGTGATAAGCGAGTGTTTATCTACTGCAGGGGGACATGGGTATCATAACACACCCATGAATGAGTTATCCTTAACATTTTAGGCCTGTGTTTGCCAACTTTACTTTTTAAGCATCATGTAATGTCTACAGATAATCCCACATTTCGAGCTCCATAAAGAGTTTGGAACACAACCTCAGTGACCCGCTGCAGTCTGACTGAACTGTTAAAACAGTATTTGTGGTTGTGTTTGGCGATTTTGTGCGACTTGTGCGTTATTTTATGCAGCCGAGCTATCCTTAAATGAGAGTAATGTTTTGGTAGAGACATCACATGTCCAGCAACAGCACTCGAGGATCTTCCACCACCGCTTTGATCTTGCGTAGGAAAGTGACCGCCTCTCTACCATCAACCAGTCGGTGGTCGTATGTCAGCGCCACATACATCATGGGCCGGATCTCAACCTGTCAGAGCAGAAATAAGTTTTATTGATTTCTCAAGTTTGGAAATCTATTTTTTTTCTAAATCATGTGTTAGATAGACAATTTGTTTCTGTATCTGTGGACACACAATTCTCACCTGGCCATTGATGGCCACAGGTCGGTCGAAGATGCCGTGCATGCCCAGGATGGCAGACTGTGGGGGGTTGATGATGGGTGTACCAAACATGGAGCCAAACACGCCGCCATTGCTGATGGTAAAGGTGCCTCCGTCCATATCCTCAACAGCAAGCTCATTTTTACGAGCCTGAGGGCACACAGCAGGGATTTTCATATTTTTGTGATCAAAGTAAATCGATTTCAACTTATTGAGAAATCTAGGACAGATTGCTCATCATAGTTTTGAAAACAGTACAATTGTATCGCACAAAGCTTCTTACCTTTTCTCCCAGTGCATTAATGGTTTTCTCAATGTCAGCGAAGTTCATGGTCTCAACATTACGGATCACTGGCACAACAAGTCCCTAAACAAATGCATGATATTCAAGAGTATTAAATATTATTGAGCATATTTCAGCAATAGTTTTTATACATAAATCTTTACAGAGCTCAAAGTCCTACCTTGGGTGTTGCCACAGCAACACTGATGTCTACGTAATCCCTGTAGACAATCTCTTTGGTTGTGTCATCGATAACTGTAGTTGAAAACAATTTGGGATTCAATTTGGGGATGTTAAAAGTATTATATTTGGCTTACATTTACATTTCAAGCAAAAATAATACATGGGGGTCATGTGCATGTTGTCTTACCGCCATTGACAGCAGGTTGGTCAGTCAGAGCCTGCGCTGCAGCCTTCACAAACGCAGACATAAAACCCAGTTTGATGTTGTGCTTCTTTAAGAAAGCATCCTTGTGGATTTTCCTCATCTCCTGAATGTTGCTGCAGCAGCAAAATTGACAATTTATTAGCGCATTTGTTTGATGAAGAAACATCTTTAAAAAGAGAAGTCTCTTGAGTCAGATAAATATGACGATCACAGTGTGACACAGAGGTGCAAATTACACACTTGTGCCATGAAACGAGAGTCAGGTTCGTTTGTAGTGAGGCTTGCAATTCTTACTGGCTAGATCAATGCAAATACCATGAAGAGAGGGAATAATCTTTTCGAGAGCAGCGGTGGCTCACCTCATGTCCACCTCGTTGAAGGTGGTCAACATGGCGCAGGTGTTCTGAGCCTCCTTTAACCTCTGAGCGATCCTCAACCTCATACGGTTCATCTTCACCTGAAGGAAAACAAATTATCTGTGAACCACTGCCTTGAATGTTTTTTTTAATTAATGTGATTAAAGAAACAAACAAAAAACTAATGAAACACAATGTGTTTTACCCTGTTTTCTCCTCTGGCTCCTGCTGGTGGAGGAGCTGGTGCTGCAGCAGTGGGCTGCACAGCAGAAACTTGATGAAGAGGGAAATACAGAGTGTGACATTAAGATCCAAAAGCAGATCTGACCACACAATAATAATAATAATAATAATAATAATAATAATAATAATAATAATAATAATAATATGAACAAAAAGTAAACATACCAGGTTTGACTTGGACAGGCTGTGGTGGCACTGGGGGCACTGGAGGCATAGCAGTGGGGGCTGAAGCTGCTGGTGGAGGTGGTGGAGGTGGAGGGGCTGCAGCCGGTGCTTCTGCTGCTGGGGAGGGAGCAGCTTTGGCAGCAGCAGCTGGGGGAACGGAGGTAACAAATGTAGTTTGGGATTAAGGATTCACAAAATACACACACATACACACATGCTGAGCATCCACAATAAAAAAAGCCTTTCTATTGAACAAAGTCAAATATCAAAACTGTGCTGAAATGACACCAGCATGTAACTTGCACATATGATTAATACAGTAATAAAGCAATAACTGTTCACCTCCTTTCCGGAGTTTGAAAAGGGGCGTTCCTCCTTCCACCTTCCCTCCATCAGGCACCAGCAGCTCCTCAATGACTCCAGCAGCTGGAGAGGGGACTTGTACTGATGTCTGGAACAACAAAATACAAACATTTAGAGAATTTTCTCTTTTTTCTGTTCATGGAAAACAGGATTTTCAGGCTGTTGGTCCTGCTCGTTCATACCTTGTCAGTTTCAATTTCACACACCACTTCATCTTCTGTCACCGAGTCGCCCACGGCTAAAACAATGAAAAAACACGCATTTCAACGTTTGGCTCGTTGGTAATAGAACATGGGGCGCTAGCACCTTTGAAAAACTGACATTATTTAACTTATAATATGTTGATTCATACCAACCTTTCTCCCACCTCACATCGCCCTCTGAAACTGATTCGGCGAATGCAGGAGTTTTGACTGTGACTACCTCATCTCCTGCACGAAAAACAAAACAACAGCTGCTGTGAGTTAAACGCTGAGCAGAGTTAAGGTCAGCACGTAATGCTGAGGATTGTTGCAACACATACTGTGAACAGCAGACGTCTTGAAGTATCTGATGTGGAAGACGTTCGATGATGACGGAAATTCACATCTAATAGACGGAAAAACTGCATTGTTAGACAAATCTTACACTGACAAAGCATCATTGTGTTGATAAGTTTCTCTACATAAAGCGGTTACTGATTGCCATTCAAAGACTGACAAAACAATGGGAGAAAGCACTTACGGCTGAGAATTCCTGTAACTGAGCCGGCTGCAGACAGACAGGCCTGAAGATTAAAAAAAAAGAAGAGATAGAGAGAAGAAAGAAAATCAACCAAAGCTTTACTGCTTCTCCTGAGGCTCCAACATGAAACACAAGTGGAGCTCAAAGCTGCAGTTAACCACTTGCTTTATCCTGAGGCATCTCAGCCATTCATGGAGCATTACCAATTCTGTTTTGGATGATCCACTCTTAGAGCTTGTTTATTTACGCGCAACCAAATAAAGACTGCAGTCTTAGATGCAGCTTTATGGATGCGGTCCTCAAATTAAAATCTAAAGGTCTAATCCACTTAGACGCACACTTACCTGATACACTTTGTCGGACAAGCACATTATTGGCCTGAAAAGATAAAGGAAAAAAAAAAATCATCTTTAACATGTTTCTAATTATATCTTGTGTCGGCAGCTTTTGTAATCACATCAGTGTAACCTGAGATTAAAAACACATGTCTAACGTTGAAAGAGCGCATCGAAGTTAAATCTTTGGGGCCTACTTAATCTGCTCTTGTAACCTTTAAATCCTTTATATTGTCAGATTAATCTCGCTTTTAAAAACTTGCTTTGCAGTTCATCTCGCCTCACATGAAGCAACCTCATTTGGGTTGCAACCACTGATTACTTTCATTATCAATTAATGTACAGACCTTTTTTTGCATAAATGCCAATAAAATTGTGATAAACGCCCAACACAGTTTCCCAGAGCCAACGTGGACCTCTTCAAAGGTCATGTTTTGTTTGACCAGCTGTCCAAAAAAACTCAAAAGATGTTCAGTTTTCAATGATATAAAACAGAAAATCTGAGACATTAGAACGCTGATAAAGAGAAATTTCGCTCAAACCATTGTCCTATATTAAAAAACTATAATAACTGTATTAGCACAGAGAAAATGTATACTTTCAGGAATTAATGTGAAAACAGCTTTTTAGTGTGAAACTCTGCAAATGCAACATTCGTCACAAATTGACTAAATTTACCGCAAGAAAAAAAGCGACAAGATCTGGGTAGCTTATACCGAAGGGGACCTTAATTGATTGTTGTGAATCAAAGAGAACATTGTTAATGTGACTGATCTCAATAAGTACATCTTAATGACTCACACAACTACTAACCCATCATATAATAATAGCTTTAACCTTTCACTCTACCCAAGGGATTTTCCAATGCTGACAAAACCAGGCTGCTGTAAAGTGAACCACGCTGCATGGCTGTATGTTGTGAGTCACTTGTGTGGGTACTTTGAAGGCAGCGGCTCTCGTGAACAAGCCCTCGAGCTCTGGATGTTTGTCTGGTGGTGTCGGTTATGATTCTAACACAGCATGTGGGAAGCCAGAGGAGGGTGGAGTTGTCCGAAATTGTCCAAATCATCTACAGTGAGTGAACGCATGTGCAAGCAATTCCAAGTTCTTGTTCTCACTCTTATAAGTACAACGCATGATGGTCATGGGGCGGCGAGTACAACAACACACTGGCTGATGAATCGCTCGGACTTGGATCTTCTTGCATTGACTTTTTTCTGCTGTATTCAAAACTCCAGAGGGATTCTTTCAAAAGATCTTTGAAAAGCCCTCTGTGCCTTTACAGAGGGTTATTAGGTGAAAGTGTTGCAGCATAATTCAACCACTGCACAATAAATCATACCCTCATAAAAGGTTGCAGTGTTCAGGTTGTATAGGCGTCAATTACCCTCTTTATGGTGGCTGTGGTTTGTGTTGTTCCTGGACAGAGAGAGGCGTCTGTTATTAAGCCAACCCTTATTGCTAGAGAAGCGGTGGACACAATAATAGAAACACCAGTCGGGACAGTTCAACAGCACCGGAAACTGCAGCCACCAAACTGACTTAAGTTATATAAGCACCCCTCCAGGACTCTATAAACAACAACTTTATATCATTATAACTTTCATGAATGTAGACTTTACTGCAGGGCTGTTGTTTTAGACCGTATTACTTTCAGTCAAGTGTGCCCAATAAACTAGCAACTGTGTGCATAATACATTAGCAGCACTGTAGTTTCTCTTAAGCAGGGAGTCGTAAAACTCATATCAACTCTGACGAGACACACAAGTTGGTGCCCTCATGGCTCTGCTTCAGCTTTATTACTGCTCAGCGCTCTGACAAGACATCTGAACCTGTGAGGGCAAAGTCACGTTATCCCCCCTCAAGGCACATACATGTCCAACATAACACAGGCTATTTCTGTCAGGTCAGCTGCACACACCTACCTACAACTTAAGCATACGAGGCACCATAACATGCAAACACCAGCCTGTAAAGACCGCTTTGTGAAGTGTCAAGTCAGTTGTAGATATTATTGATGATTAGACAATGAGGTAGCTTGAAGGGGACAGATATTTTGGTTTCTTAGTTTGTTAGCTAGTCATATTATCACTTCCAGGCTAAAGCTAACAGTAAGTGTAACTCTTGTCTTCAATTAAAACCTCTTTTCAACAATCATACAGTCATCGTCAAACTGTTCTCAGTTCATTCTCAAACTTGGGCTCACCATGAGACTCTGAAGCTGTCAGGGTCTGTCTGCCCTTGGTAAGTGAGGCCCTGCTAACACAAGCTAACGTCTGTTGGAAGCTAGCTAACACAGCTAGCTTGTTCTTAATCCGTCCAGCCCGCTTTAGAGTTAGCACACAGGCTCAGTACACTGATTTTTTTTTTTTAACCAACCTACCTGGCTCACCGCTGACAGAGAACGGCCTACCGTCCGGGACAGACATCTGGATCGTGATAACATTGCGCTAGCTGGCAGTTGTGTCCCTTCCTTGGCAGGGGTTAAAGGAGCGGTACGGAAGCTCGCTGTGCCCAGGAGGCGGGGCGGTGCGAGTGGGAGGAACCACTGCGGCTGGCCGAGAGAGGAGGGGGGGACGGGTGTCTGAAAGTGGAAGCTGAGAGCGGAACTGACTAAACATCATGCTGAACACCATAAACTAGAGCCTAACATTTAATACAGGGCGAATTTAAAGGGATTTCTTTATGCGATGAAAGAAAAACATTAATTGAACGGGAACAGGACTGTACCATTATCTGAATTAAGCATACTTTTAAACATCACATACACTTTCACAAGAAGGAGATCAGCAATGCTCTGAAACCAAGGGGGGATTATAAATTGATAGAATTCAAAGTGAAAACTGAACATGCATACCTCTCAGTTAATTAACAGTGGGCCAGCCTGGGCCAAATAGAATACTGAATGGTTATTATGTGCAGGTAGGGGTGGGATAGGTCAGAATATTAGACCACACCTCCTGGTTTGTGGAGGACCTCTTAAATGGACCAGTACAAATACTCCAGACTCTTCTCCTCCTGCAGGCTCCAGACCTGCAGCCTCCTCTGGGTGCTTCGTCAACAGGCAACAGGTGGGTTGTGATTGTATGATACTGTATGATTCTTATTATCAAAGCTGCAGGTTTTAGTCTTCCCTCTGTCGCATCAGATAGAGACAGCAAGATGGTTTTCTCTCTCTACGCTGATTTAATTTGATTATTTCAGATTTATTTTAATAAAATAAGTAGCAGGGGAAAAGCATTTTATTTGTGTTAGTATTTATCTGGAAGGTGCTTTAGATCTGAATTGGTGCAAAAACCAAAAGTTTCCATTGTTACTAATTTTGTTTAAGTTTTTCATTTCTTACAACACCTGCATTGCATAATTAATACTTGTGTTTTTCTTTTTTTTCTTCAACCCAACAGGTATGAATCCAAGTATTTGGGGCAAAGCTATGTATTCTTCCAGCAACATCTGCCCTGACAGCCGCACTGCCGAGCACCTCTCCTCTTTCCGACCTGATCCCATGCAGTCCAATTCAGATGTGTCAGGTCCTCCTGTTACCCTGCAGGCAGACATGGAGAACATAAAAATGCTACCAGAGAGTGCTTATTACAGTACCAATGCTGCTGGTTCAGGTTACATCTTTTCCAGCCAGATGGAGCTCAATGCATCCAGAGACACTGGACATTTATCCACAAGAAGGCATCCATCTCCCGCATCCAGTTCTTGTGGTCACCATGACTGCGGCCATCAAGCAAAGCGAGCGAGAGTAGAAAATATCATTAAAGGCATGACCGGCTCTCCTGGTATGCACGGCTCAGATGTGACGATAACTCAGCGTGAGGAGTCAGACGGCATGCAGGGAAACGAGAGGATTCAAGAACTTCCCTTAAATCAGGAAAGAAGCGGCTCTGGCAACGCGAGCCACGGCCAGACGACAAGAAGGCTGCTTCAGAGTCAGCATCAGCACCTCAGACAGCTCAGGACAAGATTCAACCATGTGGATGGAGCAACCGACACTACGGACAGCAGCAACGAAGAGAAATATCCCACCTGGAACAGTTCTCCGGAAATATCTCCAAGGGACGCACGCACAGATTCACACAGAGAGTTTGAGAGCCGCTCAAGTAGAAAATATCAAGGATGGAATAAGATGAAGCTGATGAACTACTTCCAATCCAAACCTGAGAGAATAAAGCTGATGGCAGATGTTTTAAAGTACGAATTGTCCCGAGCTGTAAGTCTGAGTGTCGACTCTATTTTCAAAAGCATGCCGCTTCTCCAGACCTCGGCGAACGATGAGGGGAAATTGAGGACTGATGTGCCTCTTCAGTCATCAGTTTGCAAAGATACAAAAGTAACACATTCATGCTGTGACGATGCAGAGGTGCAACTTCCAGATGTTCAAACCGAAGCCCTGTCCCTGGTCGTGCAAAAGCCCCAACTGAAGAAGGCGGATAAATTCATCCTCAAATCCAGATTAAAAGCTCACCAGTGTCCCAAACCTCCAATCGCCCTCAGTTATGATTCTGCTCTGCATGAAGAAGAGCCGCCAGAGAACAATCAAGACACCGCCTGCCAACATGCCCTCAGATGCTTGCAGGATGGATGCTCTGAAGTCAGTCAAGCGAAGTTTGAGGCGTTCGACGCACATTGGAATTCGGTCAAAGTGCGATCCAAGGTCAACTCTCAATCTGTGAGAAGCCCACAGACTCGTGCTGTGTCGATGGATCCCGTGCTGCTGCAAGGCATGTGTCTGCCTCATGTCAAGATCGAGTCCGACAGCCTGGTGAAGAACAACCTGTACATTCTGAATGTATCCTTTACAAGTGTCTATACTGATGAAGTCTAATATTTCATCTTTAATTTAGTTTTTTGTGCAACGGCAATCAGCAGTGACTGAAAATGTTTGACATCTCCTTTGTTATCGTTGCCTCTTGAAGCAGCCACCTTTAGACATCACTGAGTGCCATCCTTTCTGTTGGCTCACCAACAATTTTCAACCAAATACAACAAATACTCTCTTTGATCTTCCAAACTTTGAACAAAATTGCAGTCTCTCTCAATTTGTTCTGCCTTGTAATCATTTCTCAGAGCAAAAATGCTTTCCTGCCTCAATTATAAAGAAAACTCATTGTGTCTCATATGTCCAGGACATGTGTTTCTATTCTTTTTTTTTTATCCTTAACACTGGTGCATGTAGGAGGGTCTGACCACAAATCATCTGAAGAAAGCAAAGCTCATGTTCTTCTACACCCGCTACCCGAGCTCTCTGGTACTGAAGATGTGTTTCCACGATGTGCAGGTGAGAAAACACTCGCAATAACGAGCACTAGCACATTATTGTGACATTTGAGTGAATTATATTTATAAAACATGATCAAATTTCATCATTCAAGAGCATATTTAATGCTTTTTCTGAGGAAAAGTTTTTATTTTTCTAAATTTTAAAGCCAGTTGTATGTGTTTGAAATGCATCCCCTGTCACTACATAATAAAGAATCAGCTCCAAACAAGTTCTTACTTTTAGATTTTTATTTATCAACAGCATCACATTCAAGCAATCAGATCAGAATCATTATGGTACTGTTGCATTTCTGTAAAACAACATTTGCAAAAGGGAAACACAGATGTGATAAAATACAGTTTATTCATGTTTCATACTTTCAAATTAACTTGAAAACAGCTTCTCTCGACAAATACTTTACAGTTCATCAGATGCGGGGACATCGTGCACTCACTCACCTGTTCGTCTGTTTCGTCCTCAGTTCACGCGGTGCATCACCTCTCAGCTCATCAAGTGGTTCAGCAACTTCAGGGAGTTTTACTACATCCAGATGGAGAAGTTCGCCCGGCATGCTCTGATTGACGGAGTGGCCGACGTGAGGGGTCTGACTGTGGGGAGAGAATCAGAACTCTTCAGAGCTCTCAACATGCACTACAACAAAGCCAATGACTTCCAGGTAACTGATACTGCACGCTACAATTCATGTTCCTGATCTGCTGCAAGATTTTATCACTCAGCTAATGTTGATGGACTTCTATTTTAGGTCATTTTATTCTCAGTTTGATCATGTGCATGAATTACTTTTGTTGTATATTTTATATTTCTTGATATAAATACCAAAGCTTAAAAAATATTTTCAGTCTGTTCACGTCACTGCATTTGCACATTATCACTTGTAGTTGGTATAAATTTCAAGATAACTCAATAACAGACAGTTAAAAAGATTCATTTAATAAGTTTAATATTTTCTAGGTTATATAAATCACATCTGGATTGCTTTTGTAATATATATTATTTACCGTAAGTATTAAGTATTCATTTAAAGGCATGCTTCAGTAACACCAGTGGTCCTGCAGGTATCAACACCTTCTATTTGATATGTCAGCACATACAGACAATAACAAGATATTACAGAAACCTAAAAAAAAATTATTTGTGCTTAGTGGGTAATATCTAAAATGTGTCAATTCATTTATTTTTTTTTTTACATTTAAAACTCTTTTAAAAACTTGTCCAACATGTGAATGAATCACATTGTAACATTCAAAGCATTGTGAGCAGCGTGAGCGAGTCATTGTGATCAGCATTTCTTCCTTATTGATAATGCAGATAAATCATGCTCATGTTTGCCTGTTTGTACGCACTTACATGTACTCTTCCACACAGACTGATACATTTTTGACATTGTAATAGTACAGCTACTGTAACACAACATGATAATACAGCAGTAACAAGTATCACAAGACAGTGAGACTGAAGATAAGAAAACTGTCAGATGGAGAACTTTATATGATCTTAAATTAGGACTTTGCAGCAAAAACACAAATAAATATTTATTAATTGAATTACTTATATAAGTAAATGTCATCATAATGAACACAGCTAAATAAATACATGTAATAAGGCTGTTTGATTTTAACATGTGACTTAAAATAGAGTATTATGAAGTTCATGCCACAATGAGTATGTTGTGTATTTGGTTCTTCTCAGCTGTAAAGTGTGAATATTTACCATTATTAGTTACAATTTTTCAGAAAGTCGCCTTGATGTGTTTTTATTTTCAGTCATGGTTTGTAAAGAATTTTTGTCCAACATTTTATTTACAGTATAAAAACTAGAGGTGGACCTAATTATTTAGACCATGTTTTAGTGACAGTTTTGATATGAAAATGGCAACTCTCAGCATCACTAAAATACTTTGTTTTAAACCTTTAATTGAGTATAGGGAAATTTAAAATAATACAGGCTAAAAATCTAAATTTGATCTGGAGGAGAATGTCAATTCAAATTAATGAATATCTTAACAATATTTTTATGCCATGTATTTTTTGCGAAATGTGCAGGAAGTCAAAACCTTGCTGCACATTTAGAGGGTACTCACTTTAACAACAAGTCATTTAATGTTTGAACATGGTGTCTGAAGGATTAACTACGTTAAATGTCTTTTTATTCTAACATAGACTCATTTTAATACACGTCACGATCATACTTCATACATTTTGATGATACCATTAATTAATTATGCATCATTTAATTGCAGCCTGATGATCAGCAAAAATGGATGGATAGATTCAATTGAAACTGATGAATAATTCTAATTTCATTTCATTTGTTGGTAAAATCAACACTTGTTCATCAGGAGTCACTGATCTTAAGAAATCCTCAAGTATTTTTGACGATTTTCTCTCAAGTGAAAATTGAGATTTTGTGATAACACTCAGCATGAAATGTGAAAGATGTCAGGTGGGAAACAATTACACAAGAACAGTACAGAGACGTAAAATCAATGAACCGATACAAATGGGTAAGCTGTTGTAGTATCACCATCTGTTATGGTTTGGTTTTACTGTTTTTTGATTAGTTGTAGGGACATTAAACCTTCAACTGTGCTTCAAGGGACAGGAGTCAAACACAGCAGGTCCGGAGTAATAAAGAGCACAAAGACGATCTACAGACTGTCTGTGTCACTTTTGGCAGTATTCTTAACTGAAGGTGCTGAAAAAAACTAATCAGCACTACTATGAAAATAATTTGAGGTTTTGACTACAATATCACTTTTTTAAAAATGCTTTTGCTTGTCACTCCTGTTTTTTGCCAACTGGGATCAAATTTGAACACATCGAATTGAACATGACTCTACGTGAAACCTTAACAGCTAATTACGAGAAAAAATCTTGGGGAATTGGCGACTCCCCCTGGTGGCAGAATACCTCCAGACAGCACAGTTTGGTTTGGCGTTAGCATCCAAACACGTGCACCGTGTGTGGTTCCAATGGCTTAAGCCACCTGTGATTTATGAGCATAAAGGATACGTCATGGTTAGTGTATGAATTGTCGGATTATGGCCAAAAATTGGGTCTTGTGAGGTCACACTGACCTCCACCCATGACCAGCACATTTTAATCATCATCCTTTTAGTGAAAGTGGGCATCTGTGCCAAATTGGAAGCAATACCCTTAAGGCATCCCCTAAACCAGGCATATCACAAGACAGAAATGTAGTTACATACATGTTCCATTCTTTAAAGCTTTTACCGACAATGTCAAAACAAACCGTTGACCACAGCTGTCACATGTAATGACGCGTGAACAGGAAAAAAATAAGTTGGTGTATATAAGTTACTGTAAATCATAAACAAGTCAGCTAATAGGGTGGGAATGGAGAATTTACAATTTCTAAGACCATTAAAAACCATTTCAGGCTATTTTACTCTGCCTTGTGAAATGTTCTTGTCTGAGAGTGTGTGACCCCAACTCTCACTTATTAAAGTGAAACTCTTGCCAAAATGCAACCTAGGCTTTTTTTTGGTTAATGTATATGAGTGAAACCTTCGTGTAGAATCATAATTACGTCAAACGAGGCACTTTTAAGATATAGACCATATTTTTGTTTTCGGCTCAAACTCATTTCCAATGGAAGTGCATGGGGCACTTTTACGCTAGCATCAAAATTGCTGTTTTTAAAACACTAAGAAGGCTCGACACAACATGAAACTGTGCTCGTAGTATCACCAGGGTCTCTATGCATGAACATGAGCATTGAGAACAGTGTGTACACAGAGTTTACTAAAAAGAGAGTTTTTGAACAACTCATGTTAGCAGTAGCTTCTTCCTCTAGCAGTCGTCATAGCAGCCCAGACGTACTCGGGGATCGACACGTCTGGGTAGAGTGTATGTGGTTCAGTTGAGCAATGTGTAGAGACCCTGGGGATACTATGACCAAAGTTTCATGTTGTGTTGAGCCTTCTTAGTGTTTTAAAAACAGCGATTTTAATGCTAGCATAAAAGTGCCCCATGCACTCCCATTGAAAATGAGTTTGAGCTGAAAACAAAAAATACGGTCAACCTAAAAAGTGCCTCTTTTGTCATAATTATTATCTTACACAAAGGTTTGACTCATATACATTCACAAAAAAAAGCCTAGGTTGCATTTTGGCGAGAGTTTCACTTTAAGTTTCCAGACCCATGACTCCAGGTGGGTATTACCATATTGGAAAAGTTACGTTTGCAAGTTGAGAATCACACATTACAACTAAACAGCACATGTGCAGTGTCTCCTCATGTACTGAGAGGTCTTTGACAGTGGACTGAACTCATTTTACCTATTACTTACCTTGATTTGCTCAGTTCGTTTCTACTCATCTTATAAATAATGCCAATCTACAATAGTTCCCATAATGTCTTTAATCTTCTGTGCACTCACAGGTACCTGACAGATTCCTGGAAGTCGCTGAGATTACACTGAGAGAATTTTACGTTGCCATTTCAGTGGGCAAGGATCGTGATCCATCATGGAAGAAAGCGATCTACAAGGTGATCTGTAAACTGGACAGTGACGTGCCTGCTGAATTCAAAAATCATCATTCTGGATGATCATCCAATCAGAAGACCACGTGTGCCACAGTGGTTAATGTCACAATGTGGACTTACTCGCGCCTCGAATAGAAAACTGTTTTGTTTAATGAAGAACATGCTATATTGTATAAAAGGTAAGACCAGCTGGGTATATCAAAGGCATCCCGTGGTAGTTTTAGATATGTATTTTGCTACATCAGTAATGTGATGCAGCAATGATACATATTTTGTATGACTGTGAAACAGACGTGTTCCAAGTCACCAAGTACAACACAACACATTCTCCGTGTTAGACCGGCATTTCTTAAATAAGCACAAAACAAGGTCCACACCAGTTAATAAAAAAGTTTAATTTTCAGCAGTACAGGATATGTAATATGGAAAGTACATACATTCTTTAATTAGTGAATGAGTAATTAACTATGTTTTATCTTTAATTTTGCTTGAAGTAAAACAGTGTTTGTGTCTCTCTTCCATACTTACCATGAACATCCATCCATCCATCCATCTAAATGACATACTGTGGCCAGCAGTCCAAATCAAACATGCTCTTCATCAGTGGTTCTGTCTTCGATCATAACCGATGATCTTTGCTTCGTCTGCAGTTGTTGATAGTCCAGATTAAAATCTCCATGTGTCAAAATTCGGAACCCACAAGTGCAAAGTTGGAACATAAAATATGTATTTCTGAAAGTAAATATACATCTGCTCACATTGCCATATATTAACCATGATAATCGTACTCAGTGTGACCGAATTTGGTTCTTTGGTATAAATGTGCACCTGAACCGTTTGTAATGCAATTTCTTAGAAAACTGCAGCAATGGATAATAACTCCTTTAGTGTGTTTCGTTTAACTGATGAGTCAGAACAAGGGTCAAATTCTAGTGCATATGTGTGCCACTGTATATTTAAAAATATATTGCTCTCAGCAGGAGCATATATTTTTTATAAAACATCTTTTTGACTTGAAGATTTTCCACAAATATGCTTGCAGCCAATTCTCAGCTTGTATTAAAGTTTGACAGACTTGTCAAACCTTTAATTCTAACTATTGAACCCCAAAGGTCCCTCCCGACTTTACTTTCCCACCTTTAAATGTAACAAATTTGGTATTGTTGGAAACTGAGAGTTCTTCAAAATTTCTTGCACAATAGGACAGTCTCGCTGTTATACCCCCTGGTTATGAACAGAGTGACGTCCGTCCTGCAAACATGCACTTCAATAAAGACCATCTTCTGACAAGCGCACTCATTTAAGCCACAAGTTGAACCAAAGAAAATTCTGCAACATGCACATCCTTATTTCACTTAGGACTTAAAATTGGCACCTTCTTATAAAGTGCAATTACTTGGTATTATAATTTAGTTTAAAAGAAAATATATTAAAATAAGATACACAAATAAGTCAAGAGTAAAGAAAACCAACCATAGAGGAATGTGATAAATTAGCATATTCAATTCTAAACTGAAATTTCTGAGCTAACAGAAAAAAAGCAGACATTTCACACGTACATGAAAACACATTGTCATGATACCGTTTATTTCCTGTCTTACATTCTACAAATGTAACCATATACAGAGTTAAACCTAAAGTCTATATTGTTTTGTCTGCATTTATGCTTCTATACTGAACTGAAAACAAATGCACTTGATCTTTCTCGTTGCTGAAGCCTAAATGACTACTCCCCATGGAGACAGTTTTGTGAAATTTTATTTTTGCATGGATCAAGAAACAGAGCTACATGGATAGAGTACAGAAAGCATGAAGAGTATCAAATAGCAAGAAACAGTAGAAAATACAGGATACATGCAGCACGCAATCATAGACTACAAATGTATTGATGTAACCAGTGTTTAAAATAAGAAAAAAATATACTGTATCCTTATCAATAAAATAACTAAGAATCTGATAACTATAGATGATGTCAGCTCGATGACTCAAGTAAGCTTCAGTCTTTTCACATTCTGGACACCTGCAGAAAGAAAAATAAACTGGTCAGATTTGTTTGTGGTATCAATTAAAGTCCCGATAAATAAAAGTAATGCAAAATCAGGTATATTCAGACATTCTGACAACGATAGATAGATAGATACTTTATTCATCCCAAGGGAAATTCAATAATTTCGATTCCTTCACACATAGTAAAAAAAGTGTGTTCATATCATTATAGAGGACATTACTGTTGTTTTTCATGTGTACAAATATATTCCCTTAAGTGAAGTGACATTTGAATTATTCACAAAATTTTATTCTTTTTTATCTACTGTGCAAAAACAAATCTTTCTGAAGAAATGGCTTGCTAAAAATTGGGATAAAACTGGATTAAAACAAAAAATCTGCAGAGTGGTTTCATAATTTCAATAGAGGCCTTGTAATAAGAAAAGGCCATCCAGTCATTTAAAGTGCATGACTAAAAACATGTTTAAATTACTCTTCTTAACATCTACAGCCATGCTAAAAATATACAAAAGAAAAATGCATACCTTTTAACAAAGGGGAAAAAAGAGGGATAAGATTATCTTCTTAGAAATACTTGGTGCGGTTGAGAGCTCTTTGTGCCAGCTGTCCGCTCTCGTCCGTTATTCTCTCCCAGTCCGTTTGACCCACCACGAAGCCGATAGCGCGCTTTCTATCTGCATCTTTCTGCTCTTCAAGATCAGCCCATCGCACCTGAACAAAAAAGGGGAGCACCCGGGGTGTCATGTTATTACCAGGGAACGGAGCAAGGTGCATCATTAGAGATAAATCTGTTACACTGTGTAACATTTGATGTTGTATACAACATTGTATTTCCAAAGTGGAGTACCTGGATTTTTACACTTTGTTTTTTCTTGTTGCTTCACTGGCAAACTGAGATATTTCAAGGCGACCAAAAGAAACAACTCTGTAGTGCAGTGTGTCAATTTACCCTTTTCTTTCCTGGTTCGGATGTGCGCGTGGCATAGTCGTCTGGCAGCTGAAGGTAGTCGTCCAATCCTGCCATGTCTCCATGTTTCCTTTTCCCACTGCCCCTCAGACCGTCCAATTTGTCTGCATAAATAGATTGTTATTGTTCAAGTCAGCTTGGCCCTCCAGATAAAACTTTAAACTAAACACCCTAACATCACACTTCCAATCTTGTGGCCTCATATGCAGAACCTGATCTTTTCAGTCTCTCATTTCAATCAATTACAGATGTTTTCTTCAAATACAAAGGCAAGCTGGCTGTATTCAAGTGTTAAATGTAAAGCACCTTTCAATTCAAACACTATTATCTTAGACTTTAGTCATGCTGTGTGCACTGAGACAGGTCATGATTCACAGACGGGATCATTTCCTCTCATGGACTTGACATAGATGATTAAAAAACTAAGCTATACAGCTATAAGACGTCACAAACATCACAAATTAAACTGGGGTAGTCGTTCATAAAATAAAGCTCAATAAAAAAAACAAACAAACAAAAAAAAACCTACCGAGTTTTGCCTCAGATGTGTCCATCTCCCATTTGCTTTTAGGAATGTAGCCCTATATTACATAAAGAAACACTGCAATAGTTAAACATCTGGTCGATAGGGGGATCAGAGAGGGAGAGAAATCAGGGGTGGGCTAAAAAGAGAGGAGACTGGTTTGTTAGTAGTTTACACACAACAAAGACAACTGAGCGATGAGACAGCATGAGGACGTTTTGTGGTTACAGGCATAATAAGCAGGACTTTCCTTAAATAAATCTGTTTGACCGAGGGCAGGGTGAGCAACACGCGCACACACAGGCAGAGCAGAGAGACTAACATCACACAATATAAAGCATGTAATTTGGCTGTAGTAACACAAAATTCAGAAGAGCTGTGGTTGTGCTTATATATAGAACGTAACCGGTGGGAAGCACTTTGAAACAACATTTCATTTCTGTGATTAACTGCCATGTTTCTGCTGACGCTGCTCACTCTTCTTTTACACTTTTGATTATTTACAAACAGAAACCAACAAATCCTGCATATTATGCCCATAAGACATACAATTAAGTATGTAACAGTGGCATGCAAATATTTTGACAGAAACTCTTCATACTAAGCCTTTTGGTTTTGGCTACATGCAAGGAAATAGTAGACAAGAGCTGTGCTCTGTTTTGGAGGACAAATTCAGCGCCAAAGTGTTTTCCTTAAAAAAATAATCGTGAAGCAATCATAAAAAATAAATAATAATAAATCAGAAAAACTTCTTCAGTAACGTAGTATGCCTGTGTTAGTTAATAATCATGAAAACACATTTACATCAGCAATAAACAAATATCCCTGTGGTAGTCTCAGTGCTGTGCTCAGACTTTTAAACAAACAATAGTGTTGACTAAACATGAAATTGCTCCGTATATAATTTTTGTTTAAATGTAATAATTTAACACCATGTTTGCTGGTTTCATGAGTACAACCACACTTTTAGCTCACTTTCTTTTTGTTCAGATTTGTTTTGATTTTTCATTCTCTTGACCTCTTATTGTTTTTTAAGCCACTGCGGTGGAAACCTAAATCTTTACACAAATCTTACACAAAAAGATGCTGATTGAGGATTTGATTTCTCAGTGGTCCACTTCTTCTGTTCAGAACAGGTGTTTTACTACAACATTAATCTGCTCCTGGCTAAAGAGACATGAGCAGATTAATGCATTTATTATTATTTATCATTTAGTTCTCACATTCATTTATTGTTGTGCTGTTTATTTGAGTTTGTTTTAATTTTGATGGATATTTTATTGTTACCTATTTTTTGTGCAAAATAAAAGAAAAAAATTCACACAGGTTTTTTCTATTATTTTTCCTGATTAGACCTCTTCTCAGGTTTAAGATGGGCGGAGCTTTACCTGTATATTCATAGTTACAGAGATGTAATTCAAGCGCAGTCTATTTATTTCCACTATGTCCTGACAGAAAGTCTAATCAGACATAGTAAGTGAAAATACCTGTGTGGGTGAATGCACGGTGTGTCGTAGCTTTAATGATACTTTCAGTCTGGATATTTAAAGTGCATAATGTAATGTTTTTCTTTTGGTAACAATGTTCAGAGTTTGTAGAATTATGCTGGATACACCAGTCTTGCTCCATTAGATGTGAGGACAAAAAAGCAAAACATGACTGCTAAAGATACACTGCTGAGAATTCAAATTCCAGCAGCTTCTGGACAAATTTAAAACAAACTGATGCTTTAATGGTCAAAGCTGAAGAAAGGAAGCAACCTGTTGCTTTGTAAGACTATTTGAATCATTCATTACTAGATTACACACACTGAAGACACATGGTCTCTCCATAAACTTTCACAGAAAAATACTCTGATTTTAGAAAAAAAGAATTAAGTACATTCAGATAAAATGTCCAGCTTCTGCCACCAGGTAGAAGAGGCTTTGTGCTCTGTCCACACATGCATGCAGTGAAGTGCTACACAGTGCACTCCTGCTCAAAACAACATCATTGTTAGATGTGGTCACAGCTGCAACAGACAACTGTGATACGAGGTGTATTTTCAACATTTCAGTTTGGAAACAGTTTTTCTTTCACAAACCAGAAGTAACTTCTTACTTTTAGTTTCTAATTAAGACTTCTTAAAACTGAACAGCATTTCAAGTTTTTATGTTTCATGTCCACTGTAATAAAGTGCTGGATAGGCAAGCATTGTGTGTAATGTGGAGAAAGCATTCCTAAAGCATTCCCTTTGCAGTTGGATTTGAAGAACATCAAACTAGGATACCATGATTATGAGTGCTTGGATAACCCTTGTGCTTACTGCATAGAAATGCCAGTGAAAAACTTTTACGGAAGTAGATATCTTAAAAGGGACACAAGAAAAAAATGTGATGCTGTCAGAGTGAACCAGGACAGTAAAGCTGAATCCTGATTTCAAGCTCTAAAATTTAAGGAAAGCTGTAGATTCAGGCGATAATTGTCTGTAGGTTCCTCGCTACCTGCGGCCCTTTCTACTGTCACATTGTCATTTGATACATTGATAGAAAATGGTAGAAATATTGATGATAAGCACTTTAAGCTGAAGCATATTTGTTTTTAGTTATTCATAGGTGACCAAGGCCAGTGGCCTTTTGTTTCAGCTGGGGTTTACGCTTCCCTTTCACGTCTTATGAAAATGACTTTTTCATGATCACAAATTCACGTAAAAAAAAGAAAACAGTCCAGTTTTGTATACTTCATATGCGGACACCCAAAGGTAATACCATGTCATTTACAGTTTTATACACCCTTAGAGGTTTCATCAACATGTCGAAGCAGGAGGAGAATCTCTCACTTCAAGTTTGGAGATACTACAAAGTTCACCCCTCTGAATGACAACAGTATAGGTTTTTCCATTTTTTTCTCTATAGTTTGTTTACATTTCAGTAAATAATAATTTTTCTTGATTTAAAAGGTGTACCAAAGTCAGAGTTCAAAACACTTAAGTGATTATAAATGTTTCTGTAAGTTATACTACTAGCAAAAGCAATATGTACCTCATCTTTGTAAAATTCATCAGGCAGAAAAAACAAATGTCATTCAATCATTTGTTCTGAATTTGCTTTGGAGTCTTCAGTATTTTGAATTTTCTGGTATTTTCATTTTAAAAATAACTGAGCAGCTGATGCACTAAGATTTAAGGTTTTTTTCTTTTGTGACAGATTAGACATGTTTTCAACAATTCACTATCTGAGTTTTTCTTTCTTATTTTCTCAGTCATGATTTTTAAATTAAAAACTTTACTTGGTTTAAAAAAAATATCAGCACTAGAAACAGTCCAGCTGTATGCACAATGACACAGCCTACAGTTTGGGATCACTCTGATGGTGGTACTTTAACAACAGTATGTAGTTTATAAGGAAATGAAAAATATTTAAACTTTACCTATAGAACAAATAGATTCTTAAAAAAAGAAAGGAAAAAACAGGAACTCATTCAGTTGGTTCTTAATTAAATGGACTGTTACAGCTATAGCTTCATTTAGGCAATTATTCACAAGAGTATTTTGATTGTCTCAGTGTCGCTGCTATATATGTTATAATGCTGCATTTTCTGCTCTGGTCTTTCCTTGTAAACCTACGTAATCATTTAACTTATGTATCATTTAAAAATAGGTGAGAAGAAATTAAGCGATGACATTCAATGAATTTCACCCATTGTAGTTTGAATCTCGCCTGGTCATTAAAACATCAGAATTAAAGACTAATGGGTAATTTACTGGATAACCTTATGGGTTAGATGGGAATGCAAATAAGTGGAAATGTTGCTGAAATATAAATAAATCTGTCTTTGTCCTACCCGATCACCTTCTTCTTCCTCCTCAGCCTTAGGTTCCTTGGGTTCATCGTCGGGATTGAAGTCTTCCATTTCAACCTAATAACGGCCATACGTGTTAGCTTAACCGAGTTACTGATAAAAGGACTATAATTTCATGAGGACCACGTCTTGAAGACCACACCTCTTCTATAGCAGCATCCTGAAGCAGGGACCGGACATCTAAGCGCACCATGTGACGTGGCGAAGACTCCCAGTTGTTGGACATCTGTACACAGAGACCTCCATTAAGAATTGTATGTTGTATGGACATAGACTGTGTAAAACACGCGGACGTAGCCACCATGGCTTCCCCCATTGGGATTTCGAACTAATGTTTTGAAGCCTCCAGTCCAGCATTTTGTGCCAAAATGCAGGTGTAATGCACTTCCACTTTGCCTTCATTTTTCAGACAAGGAGGTTACGTCCACTTAATTTATACAATCTACATGTATGTAGGTTTTTTTTTAAATTGAAATCATTATATTCTTAAGAGAGCTAACTGATCAAACAGACCTTTGTTATATCCTTAAGTGTTCGCCCATGGACATTTCTTTTTGCACAAGTCTGAGTGTCTGCAGTGATTTCAGCCAGGTACACCTTAATATAAAAAAAAACAAAACAGGGCAAACAGACCTTAGCAGAGGGCCAATTGGAGAAACAATTTTTCCGAGTCATTCATGAATACAACTCACCTCAAAGCCTTTTGTTTTGGCTGCGCTCCAGAACTGATCAAAATGTTTCACCCTGTCATTAATAGTGTCTAAAATGATAAAGGGGAAAAAGCCGTCGTCCAGAGTTTTCTTAAATGTTTTAAGCATGCTGCTGCGGTAGGTATCCTCCATCTCTGGCTCATACTCGTACTCAAGAACCTGTAAAACAGATTTTTTGTGTTTAAGTTTACAACAACTGTCATGTATCTGTCACTTGATGTTGCTCGCTGATGCCGACTTAATTTCCAAGTGTTTAATATAGTACTACTTTGTTATTGGAGCATGTCAGTCTCACCTTCGTTTTGACCCTTCTCCCTGTGTCTGGGTCTTTCTCAACTTTCTCAACCTCTGTCATGTAGTAGTCGTCCAAAACAAGAACTCTTGGAGGTGTACCACCACAATCGACTTCCTTATCCTTGAAAATGCAAGATAAAAGACAAACCTTCATATTTTTGATTTGCTTTGATTGAAAAGGTTATGATAATTAATTATGTAAAAAACATGTTTTGTGGAAGGACATCTAAAACACACTATACACATTGTTGTTGCATATTGTTTAAGTTTATTATATTACATTATGATTTGCTGGTAGGACTCACTCACCCGTATGAGCTTTGCAACATGGCTTTTTCCACTTCCTGGAAGCCCTCTCATTATGATGACAATCTGTTTAAAAACAACACTTAAATTAGTACTCAGTATTACACAACTAACAATGTGATGTTGTTACACCAAACGTTATGGCATCAATAAGTACCCTTTCAGGCCGAGACGATCTGCCAGGTAGTTTGAGAAGATCGTCGATATTCTTGATCTCTGGCTTTTTCTCGACTCTGGGAGGTGGCTGAGGTGGAGGTGGAAGGGGTGGTGCAGAGGGAGGTCCTCGGTCATCTGGGTAACTTCTTCTGTCCGCTGTGTGACAGCATTTGCAATTAAATTTTTTTCTCTGAATGGCATTGTTTTTTCACATTATACATTTAAACTCAATGCAGATTAGAGTTTCAGTGAAATTCTACCATTGTGTGAGAGCAGAATTACTGAACAGACATTTCTGACAAATGTGAGATTGAAATACCGTAAGGTGAGGAGCTATGGCCATATCGCTCAGATCCACTGCGGTCGAGTCCAGTGCGCTCATATGACGGTCTATTGTAGCCAGGTCTTCCATAATGTTCATCTCGATCACGGCTGCCACTTTGGTCCTTCTCTCGAAGATCCCGATCTCTCTCCCTGTATCCTGAGCGTAAAGAAGCTGCCTGTGGAGATCTACACAGAGAAGGAGTAATATTAACTTTCACTTTCACAATTGATTAAAACTGGCGCACTGCTGACTAATCACAATGTATAACACAAAGTGATAATGTACCTTTCTTCAACCATGGACTGTATGCTTGAATCAAAAACAGACAAATAGAAAAGAATATTACATATGTTCTAAAGCACCGTGCTTTCCTATGGTTTGGAGAGAACAGGGTGTCAGAGCCACTGAGGAAACATGTTACCTTTCATCCCTCTCTCTTGGGGGATAGCGCTGTCTCTCAAATCTTTCTCTGTCATATTCGGGTGGAAGCTTCTCCCTGTATAATTCCCTCTCTCTACTGTAGTCCCGGCGGTCCATATAAGGGTCTGATCGTCTGTCATAATATGGGTCTCTGCTGTAGGGATCTCTGGGACCAAGATGTTCTAGGAGAATTAAATCATCCATCAATAAAGAAATGTTAGAAAAAAATGCTACATTTCCTTTAACAGTTATAGAAAGATAGGCTTTACAGAACTTGAACTCACCTTTTTCATATCCCCTGTCTGAAGGCACTGGGTCAGGCCTCAACACAATTCTCTCACCGTAAGATATCCGCTCAACTGTGGCTCCAGGCTCTGAAATATTCAGTGTTAATGTTACCAACATCCTGAGGCTTAACCAATTTCATATAATATTTCAAATGTGTTTATATTTGCTGCTTATACCATGCCCATGTCCATAATCCACAGTCTTTGGAATCACCGTAGGTGTGGGTGCAGAAGAGAGAGGCTGCTGGTAATCTCTGGAAGTAAGCTTGGCATCCCAAGACACAGACTCATTTGAAACAGTCTTTGCAGCTGCAGTCATGCCCTAAGGATGACAGATTTGATATCATATAGTTCCAAAAGTAATATACAAAATGGCTAAACAAAAATATGATTAATACTGAAATTGTAAGGCTGTATAGAATTCTGAAGTGGCCAGCATGGTTTCGCCTAGGGCCCCTTAAATCATTTCCATGTCTTTCTGTTCTTGCTTTGTCATAGTAGATGGTAGCAAAGCACCTTAACACTGGTTGCCACCAGCCATAAAATGGAAGAAAGAAGAAGACATAATAACTAGCTAGCCAGCCACTGCTATCACTTATTATTGCTGGAAGACATGACAAACACTACAAGACACTCTACTAGCAGTGCAAGTAGATATCATGATAACATTGTTATCATGAATTATTTTGGCCACAGTAATTGTGCAGAGAAAATGTGACATTGTGACAGCCCTAGTCTGAACCATCACGTATGACCAATGCCCTTGCCTTTTATACAGAAATGCAATTTTTCAGTTGGGTGTTGAAAAAAACCACATGTATTAATAACTATACAATACCTTCAGGACATTCCTGACATCTGGTGGGATCTCCAAACCAAGAAGACCAGCAGGGAGATCAGGCAAGACATCAGTTGGTGGTTGAGGTTCAGTACCAGGTGTTTTACCCTCCTTCAATTCCCTGTTGACCACCCCCCCAAATAACATAGTCAAGTGCCAATGCTGTGATGAAAAAAACAGAGATCTGCTTAAATAACTGAAATGTCCAGAATTGCCAAATAAACTTAGTAAAATATTCTGATGATTTGAGCACCACTCCTCTTTCTAATTGGTCATGGTAGAAATCTCAGAGGAAGACATTTCTAAGGTTTGGCAAAAAAAAGACAACACTTCAATCCGCATTGCCAGATTCCACTCAAGCCAAGCCAGAATCTTAATTTGGGTGACCCTATCATACAATTTATTAATCAGTAATTAAAGAATAGAAATTACCTTATAAGCTTCAGCTCTTGAGCAGCTTTCAAGATGATCTCATGTTGATGTTGAGAGAGAGCAAGTACATTTGCTCCACTCATTCCGTCAACTGAGCTCTCAGTGACAGGTGCACCTGAAGGTTTATCCAGAGGAGGTCCTTCCCTGTGATCTTCATAGCGAGCTCTGCGATCCTCATAGTCAGCAGGGTACCCTCTCTCTGGTGGTGGAGGAAGTCTTGAGGGCCTATCCCTTTCTGAAAGTGATGGTGGGTATGGTGGCTCTTCCTGTCGGTACGGGGGCTCATCTCCATATTCACGGATTCTAAGTTCTCCTCTTCCCCTGTCACGCTCATCAAATGGATATGGAGGACCTCTTTCTCTTTCTCTTTCCTCTGGCCAATGGCCATCTCTGTGGGGTTCTGGTGGTGGCATGCGGGGTGGATAGTCTCTCTCAGGAGGAGGACGCTCTCTGTCCCATTCAGACTCATAGTGCTTGGCCTCAAGCCGATGGTCATCAGGGGGATAGTCCTGTGGTGGCCGCCAGCGATACCCACCTTCCCCATGACCATAATCCTCAACAATACCCTCTTTATATCCCTCTTCATATTTCTCATGCATTTGACCAGGCCGCCACATGTCTCTTCCCATCCCTCGACCCATAGGTCTCCTCCTCACTCCTCCAGAATCCATCATCTCATGTGGAGGCAGAGGAGGAACTCTGCCATGTGGTGCTTGCCACCCCGATTCTCTCTCCATTTCTTCATCATACAATGGCTGCTCCTCTGTAGGATCCATCATTTCATGAGATGGTGGTGGCATATGACGCCTGCCTCTTCCCACATCAGGATGCATTGAATGGCTATGAGGGTCATGTCCATGATACATGGAGTGCCCTGATGGATCCATTTCGGTATTATCAGTGTCCATTTCATAGCCTAATGCCTCATGATCCATTGGGCCATGTACTTGGTGAGGAGGGTGTCCATGTCCTTGGTGCATGAAATCGGGATGACCTCGTGGAGGACGACCCCGGCCAGGTGGAAACAGAGGTCTCATACCTCTCATTGGAGGTCTCCTTTCTTCCCAATAAGGGTCCCCTTCTTCTGAGTACTCCACTGACTCAGGGTCTTCCCAGTGCCTGTCCATTGGCTCTCCTCTACCCATGGGGGGTGGTCCTCCTCTACCCATGGGAGGACCTCCTCTACCCATGGGGGGACCTCCTCTACCCATGGGGGGACCTCCTCTACCCATGGGGGGACCTCCTCTACCCATAGGTGGTCCACCTCTACCCATAGGCGGACCCCCTCTACCCATAGGCGGCCCTCCTCTACCCATAGGGGGCCCTCCTCTACCCATCGGCGGACCTCCTCTACCCATAGGGGGACCTCCTCTTCCCATTGGCGGACCTCCTCTTCCCATTGGCGGACCTCCTCTTCCCATTGGCGGACCTCCTCTGCCCATAGGCGGACCTCCTCTGCCCATAGGTGGACCTCCTCTGCCCATAGGTGGACCTCCTCTACCCATAGGTGGACCTCCTCTACCCATAGGTGGACCTCCTCTGCTCATAGGAGGACCTCCTCTGCCCATAGGTGGGCCCCCTCTACCTGGAACGGGTCTCCCTCTCATCATTGAGGGCCCCCCTCTCCCCATAGGGGGTCCAGCAATTGGCTCTTCATAATATTCTTCCTCTGTTGGGAAGTATTGTTCCTCTGGCATCCACATTTCTTCAGGAGGCACCTCAGACTCCCCACCACCATACTCCTCATATGGATCTTGCCAGTAATATTCTCCCTCCTCTTCTTGCATTCCCAAGTCCCCTTCAGGTGGCATGTAGTCATAAGAGTCATCTTCTTCTATCGTCCCACCAAGTGGTACAGTGTTTGGTCCCCTGAAATCTCCAGAGCCCATCTGCCCACGTCCTCTCCCGTGTGCTTGAACAGGTACTGGGGGCTGGCCTCTTCCCCTACCAAGAGGAGGCCTTGGAGGATCTGATCTTGACTGCATTTGGCCAGACGCTTGTGGATCATTTTGGATTCCGGGGGGCTTTGGAACAAGTGGGGCGATCTTGCCTGTTGGGGGCCCATCGGGTTTGACTTGATTTTGTGCAGCAGTATTCTTGGATCCCACAGTAGTGGGAGAAGTAACAGAAGGCTTATTGTTTACAGGTTTGGGTTTTTCACTATTGTTAGAGGCATTATTGCCATCAATTTCATCAGTCTTTGTGTTTGTTTGTAATGTCTGAGGAATGGGGTCATCTTGGACAAAAAAGCCCTCAGTTCCAAACAAATTGTCATCTGTCAAGTCGTCAGATTTAATTTTCTTCTCTGGTGGAGACTCATTTTTTTCTATTTCAGACTGTGGCTCCACGACTGATTTTCCAGGTGTCTTAGCATCCATACTGGCAGATGGTTTTGTAGCTTGTTCTGCTTTTGGTTGGGGAGCTTGCTGTTGTACTTGCAGTGGCACAGGTGGGCGTTCAAATCGAGGCTGCGCAGCAGGGTGCCTTAGGGTTTGTTCAAATCTGGGCTGCTGCCCAAATCGAGGTTTATCAAATCTGGGGGGACCATCAAAGCGTTGCCGTGGATGGTCAAATCTGGGAGGACCATCAAAACGGTGCCTTGGTTGGTCAAATTGAGGGGGGGCATCAAAGCGCGGTGGTGGTTGGTCGAACCTTGGGGGACCATCAAAGCGCTGCTGTGGTGGGTTGAACCTCGGGGGACCATCAAAGCGTGGTGGTGGCTGGTCGAACCTTGGGGGACCATCAAACCGCTGCTGCGGCTGGTCAAATTTTGGAGGACGATCAAAACCTTGCTGGGGCTGGCCAAATCTTGGAGGACCATCAAAACCTTGCTGGGGCTGGTCAAATCTAGGGTTGTTTCCACTTGGACCAGTAGGACTACAAAAATGACAAGAAAACATTATTATTAAAGTAATATTTCTATTAAAAGAAAAAAGAATGCCAATCACAGTAATATGAAACAATCTCTACTGACCGTGGACCTCTAATGCTGTTGAAGCCTGGTGGCTGAATGGTTGCAGGGCCTGGGGGTCTGACTAAGCCTGCAGGGCCACCTCCTCTTATAGGGGGTCCAGCAGGTGATTCTGAATTTGGCACAAAGCCAGTGGGCCTTAGACCTTGGGATCCAGGACCAACAGCACCAGGAGAATGCTGCATAACCGGTGTTACTGACTGCTGTTGGCTTTGTATGTTTTGTTCAGGATACTGGCCATACTGTCCCATCATGCCACTACTATACTGGCTTGAGGCGAATGGCACCATGGCGGTGAGAGTGGACACTCTTTCTTGAAGGTGAGCACTGGTGGCAGTCATCTGCTCTTGCCACTGCTTCCATTGATTTGCATAGTCCTGCAGTTGGTCTTTGTGGTGATAGGTTTGAAACTGCTCATGCCAAAGCACGAAGGAGTGATTCCAGTCTCGGAATAAGGGCGTGAACTGTTGTTGTTGCATTTCATAGTGCCTCAGCTGCATTTCTGTGGTCATTGACTATAAAAAAGACATTAAAGAAAATATGCTTTTTATTTTTGGTTCAAATATAGTGCAAGTTCCCGGTGGTGGGGGCACAAAAGATAATATGGTTTCTTTTGACCTTACATGTCATTTTAGCAAGATCCTAACTTCAGTAAGAATGTCTTCAAAAAACACTACCATATACTGTACCTACCTGTATGTTTGCAGGTTGCTGAAGCAGCTGTTGGTATTGTTCCAAGACATGCTGAAGCTTTTCGTGCTGTGTCATCAAAGCCTGGTACTGTACACTGGCTCTCTGCTGCTGCACCTGTTGCCACTGCGCTGCTGCAGCCTGTAGCTGGTTGAGGCGCGCAGCCTCATCTGGGTCCCGTGGGACGTCAGGCTATGAACATAAACACGGCAAGATTGGAGCACAGTATAGATTTGCAGCTTACAAAGAATATGTGAGAGTGGTTTGTAATGCAAGACATAATAACTTGCATAGCTGGAGGAAAGGCACTACTGAAAACCATTTCTAACTGTTACAAATGTTCAATCACACATCATCATCCTGCTTAAAAAAGCACAGAAAAAGCTGTACTTCCTACAGAAACTTAGGAAGGTCCAATTCCGGAGCAAGATCCTGGTCAATTTGTACAGAGGAGCAATAGAAAGGCCAACTGGAAACATCACAAAGGCATAGTTCATTCACAGCCAAGGACGGGAAGTGTTAATAACCGAAGAGAAGCGTTTAATGTAACTCATCCACACCACAGCATTTTGATGACCATCAAAATTGTGCCTGGACATTATTTTAGTGGCTGTTGGAGGAAAAATCTAATTTCCAACACTGATAACACCGGCTCAAGTCTCAGTCTGTTCACCCTGATGCCATCTGCAAAAGTATCTGCTGCCGCACCACCATACTGCTTATTTCCGAAGGCTGTGAGGCTCCTGAACTCATCCACAACACTCCAATGCCGGAGTACACAAGGAAGTTACATTTTATTATTTAAACACTGTCACGGGTATTCCATAGAGATTCACTCCAGATCCTGGGACATGTTCTTGCTCAGTTTCACCAAATGTTGGCAGTAAAAGGACTGTTAGTCACTCTGAACAACAATGATTCACATACACACCTCTATATAACTTTAGAAATAATTACTTACCTCTTGAGGAGGTGGAGGGGGTGCTGGGGGCTCCTCTTTTGGAGGGGGTGGAGGAGGTAAGCCTTTTGTTGATTCTGATGGAGGAGGAGGGGGAACTGCTTGCTCTGGGGGTGGCGGCACTGGACCATTACCGTCTTTCTGATTCTGTTTGCCGCGCTCATTTTTCAACTTCTGAAGATTTTGAAGATGTTGTTTGTACCAAAGTTGCTGTTTGTCCTGGATAAAACAATCACAATTGTCAGACAATGCACACTTTTTCACTTTTTCTTTTCTACTGTGTTTGTACACTTACTGTAGTTCGGTAACTTGCAGAAGTGAGAAGCTCTCTTTGTAAAACACAAGCATCTCATGGCCTTTATAACCCATACACAGGACACATGCTCAAACCTGTTATTTGCACTAACACATATCTGTCCAGTGTTAGTGGAATCTTGCTCTGCTTGTTCATGCTGAATTCTTGCTCAATGTGACATGTTAATGTGACATAATAACTATCTTCAAATTTGTTTTAATCTCTCTCTCTCTTTTTTTTTTTTTTTAGATTAAATGCTCTTTTACCTGCTCATATTTCACTTTTATAAGAACTGGGACTAGTAGTGAATCAACTTAGCGCAAATTCACTTCAAGAATAAATACTGATTTAAATATTGATCGTTCCATTTAATCATCACAACCCTTAGGCTGTATATATGCTTGACATCCCAAAATTAAATTAGTTTACACAAGTAGGAAATAAAGTGTGGCCAAGATCAGACAGAGATGAGCATTTACATTTGCTGACAGGCAGCTTACAAATGTAGGTAATTTTTTTTTGTATCACTAAAAAACAAATGGTGTCTAGGATGTACTTTAGCCTTATGTTCTAGCTTCAGGTTGAGCAAAACAAAACAAAAAAACAAAAAAAACAACAACAAATTATTTATCAAGGTAATGAGATTTAGCATTAAAGCATTTCAACACAAAGATACAAGACCTTACCTGCAAAGGTAAGGGTTTGTCGTCTGTGCCGGGTGTATGTTTCTTGTCTTCTTTGGGTGCCAACTTGTTCTCAGGTGGCTTTACTGACGGGGGCTCTGGAGGGGGAGGACCCGGCTGGGGCTCGTTGACTTGCGGTGGAGGCGGGGGAGGCTGTGTGTGTGCCTGCTGAGGGGCAGTGAGGTCTCTGGTGGGCTGACCAGGAGGCTCGACTTGTTGACTGTACGACTGAGCTCCAAACCCACTGTCTGAATGTCCTACTCCGTCTGGGTGCCACGATGTCCCCGAGTAACCACTTAAGTGTCCAGCACCGTACGAGTTAGCACTGCTGCCGTGGTGTAACACAGACTGGAGCTGTTTCTGGTGCAGCATCTGGAGCTGCTGCATCTGCTGGCGGTGCTGCTCCTGCAGACTGGAGAACGTCGAGCCGGTGGATGGAGGCTCGAAGCCGCCGAACCCCGCCGACTGACCGGCAGGCCCGCCACCAGGCTGCTTACGGGGTCCAGGACCTCCAAAGTTTTGTGGCTGGGGTCCGCCAAAATTTCCATAGGAGGGGTACATTGTTAAAAGGCCAGGGCAGCGTACCCGGCCTTTGTGCTCACAGACAACCTGGGTGGCTATAAAAGCTAACAGCTAACACGGACCTAGCTACTTTGTATCATTGATGGCTAACGTTACATGTTTATCTATCGACCGGGTCAAGTCGCATTAATCAAAAACGATATATCCCACTCTGTAGAAAGAGTTGTGAGGACGGTTGTCCATATGTGAGAGAAATGTTCAAGTTATGCCCTGAGAGAATCTCTTACACAAACACTCGGATAGTGGTATCCTTTAGCTGCAGAGGCTACAGTACCAGTCGGTAAAATGGATGTGGCGCACACTGATGACGAAACACCGACCGCTTCCGCCTCTGGGAAAAGTCACGAAATATAATATTTTATGCATGTTGACTTGCTCCCGTGTTATGGTTTGTTAACAAATACACAATGAATAAATAAAAGTAAATGTTTTGATTAGTTATTTTATTCAGGAAAGCCTCTGTTTTAAAGTAATGCCAATGTTTGTTTTCTCCTTCCTTTAATAACCCTCTAAATATTACATAATACAAAATGAACTGTATTTATATCACTGACCTTACTGACCACTTATTCGCACACACATTCATATTTCACTGGTGGAAGTCTACCACACAAGGTGATGCGCACACACACTCACACAGACGTGGAACAGCCAATTTGGGGTCCGGTGTCTTGCTTAAGGACACTTCAGCATGTAGTCTGAGAAGGCATCCATCACCAGCATCCACTTCTTGTATTCACTATGGCTGGAACTTGAACAGTGGCCATCAGGTAAAGCGTGTAAGAGCAGAGAATATCATCAAAGCAAAGACTTGACCAGCTCTCCTTGTTTGCACTGCTCTGATGTGACAACAAATCAGCATGAAGCACACAGGAAAATGAAAGGATTCAAGAACTTCCTTCACATCATGAAAGATGTGGTGCAAAAAGTGCCACTGACCGAAAATGTTTGATTTTTTTTTTCTCCTTATTGTAAGTTCTGAAGCAGCTGGCTTTAGATATCAGAAATAATTCTTCCTCTGCTTATTTGAGATCCAAATAACAGCCAGTAGTGTCACAAACCCTGTGACACCCCAAGTCATCAACCTTACACAATCTAATAAATACCCCCTTTGATCTTCCAAACCTTGAACCTCTCCATTTGTCCATGAGTTGTAAACATTTCTTTGAGAGAATATTTTTTCAGCCCAAATAACAAAGAAAAGTGATCATGTTTCTTATTTCCAGGATGTCTGTGTGTCCATCCTTGACACTGGTGCATTAAGTAGAGTCTGACCACAAAGAAAGCAAAGCTTCTGGGCTCGCTACCCGAGTTCGCTGCTACTGAAGATTTGTTTCTCGTCTGAAAATGTCAGTGGTTCCTGAGGTGAATCAAAGTTTTTTCATACAAGTTTTATGCCCTAAAAATGCATCTCTGTCACTACATAATAAACAATCTGTTTCAGATTAGTTCACTTATCAACAGCGTCATAAGCAAGAAATCAGATCTGGATTTACAACTTAACATCACTTTAGGAACACAAAATGTGTAAAAATGACAACACAGAGATGTGATTTAATATATTTATTCATATTTGATTCTTTGTATTTTTTAAATATACACTGTAAAACAGCTTAAGCAGCTTCTCTCTCACATAAAGATACATTAATCAGTTATTAATACAGGCACAAATGATACAGGGACTTTAATGATCTTACTTACCTGTTTGTCTCTTTCACCTCTCAACTCATCAAGTGGTTCAGTACCTTCAGGGAGTTTTGCTTCATCCAGATGGAGAAGTGCGCCTGACATGCTCTGATTGACGGTGTGGCCGACGTGAGGGGTCTGACTGTGGGGAGAGAATCAGAGCTCTTTAGAGCTTTCAGCATGCACTACAACAAAGCCAATGACTTCCAGGTAACTGATACTGCACGCTAGAATTACATCTTAATGACAGACGTATCACTCAGTTAATTCTGGCATGTCTTTAGCTGTCAGTGAAGTCATTTTATTTTCTCATTTTGTTCATGTGCAGTCCAGTACATGACTACTTTTGTTTGATGTGTGTTGCACTTTATATTCTTTCAACACTGTCAAAGCCTGCAATGATTTTCTAATGTGTCCATTTCACTTCACTGCATCTTCTCATTTTTAATTGGTTCAATATTTCCAAGTAATCATTGAGGTACTAATACTAATAAATATTATATTGAATTGCTTCAGTAATGTATTTACTGTAAGTACAGAGGTAAACAATAATTACAAATTCACATTATATGACAAATGTCACAGTATTCAATAGCATAACTACTATAAATAAAATATAACATAGATACTGAAACAAACCTATGATAGAAGTAATTAAATGGGTAGAAACTGTGCTCTGAAGAGAGGGAAGGTAGCTTTGGGAAGGTTTGAGTGTGTTTGTTCAATGCAAGAAAGAAAAGGCTTCAATACAAAATGTAATGTTCATATCTTATGTACATATACGCAAAGTGTATATATGCATATACACAAATAAATACTTTTAAGTACTGTATACATACATACATTGTATACATGTATGTATACTGTATAGACATACACACACACATACACAGCTGTCAATAGTAATAAAGGTTAGAGAGTGAATGGGAGGGTGTGAATGGATATTAATATTGGCACTAAAGGCTATTTCCTCTGATGCAGTGTCTCTTAACCAGAGTAAGGCATAGCCTCTACCTGACTCTGCTGTTTATTACTTTTTTTGTATATGTAATCATAATCATTTTGCAGTTTTGACTTGTTACTTACCTTCATCCTTCAGGTTTGATTGTGATTATCCTAAATATAAAGCCAAATCTACAGTCCCCCCCCCTTCATGTCAAACACACACCAAACATTGGAGTGTGAAGAATACGTGTTAAAACTCTCAACGTAAAGTTACTCAGTTTCTCCTGTGTGATTCCCAGGTACCTGAAAGATTCCTGGAAGTTGCTGACATTACATTTTTAGACTTTTGCATCGTGATGCACCATAAAAAGAAAATGCAATCTACAAGGTCATCTGTAACCTGGACAGTGACAAACCAGCCTAATGAAAAAATCCTCAGTCCAGATAAGAACCAAGCAGAATACATAACATGCCACAGTGGTTGCTCTAACAATGTGGACTTACTCGTGCCTTGATTTACAAAAAAATGGTTTAATGACAGAGCAAAACTAATTGTACAGTAAGTTTGTGTTGTACATGCTTGCATCTTTCCAGTCATACAGCCACATACAGTTTAGTTGGGTTTATCAAAGTCATCACTAGGTTGTTTGAAGTAATATGTATTTTGCTATATCAGCCATATAATATAGTTGAATACATATTTTGTATGATGTCTTCAGGTCACAAACTGCAACACATAATACATTTGCAACATTTTTCTTTAATAAGCACAAAACAGTCCACACCACACAAGTGAAAATATTTATTCATCCAACTTCAATTTTGCTGTTCTGTATGTAATTACAAGACATATGAAGTGTAAATTACATGAATTCTAAATTGACTGAATCAGTAAAATATGTGCGTTAGCTCACTAATCAAAATCCTGTCTCCGTCTCTTCCATACTCACCAAGAAGATCCATCCATCCAAATGACAATCAGTACTGTGGGGTGGCTGTCCAAATCACTCACGCTCTTCATCAGTGGTTCTCTGTGTGCAGTCTGAATTGATGATCCTTTGTTCGTCTCCAGTTGTTGATAATCCAGATGTAAAATTTTTCAGGTGTGAAAATTCTGACCCTTGACAAGTGCACAAGTTTGCAGATGTAAAATAAATTCAGAAAAGAGAAAACCCTGGCTAACTTGGCCTTTTTTATTTTTTTTTTTTTACTCTTGATAATCACACTCTGTGTTACTCAATTTGGCTGATTCAAACACTGACATTAAATATGCACATGGGCCTTAATTTAAAAATTTTTTTAATAACATTTCTCAGAAAACTCAACTGCTGTAATAAAACTACACTTCAATTAGGGATATTTCCTTTTGAATTATGAGTCAGACTGAGAGCCAAACAAGTGGAATTCAAATGAGTTATGAATAATTAAATATTTGAACTTGAACCCCAACATTTCCAGAACTCCTACCTTTGACAAATTTGTGATCCATGGAAATGGAAAGCTCTTGACAACCTTGTGCTCTTTGGGACTGTGTAGCATCTTTTTTGCATTTACTGTAATACTAGTTGCTCTATTATACTAACAGGTTATAACAACCTGCAATCACATTCTTACATTACACCCTAACTTGCAACAAACACAATCTTCTTGACTTAAAATTAGCAGCTTCTTCTCTATTGTAATTACTATATATTGGAGTTAGGTGGTAGACAGGTTTCATCAATGGTGTCAGGTCTACCACAACATGGATTTTGAAACACCATCATGACTGTGATGGATGTTTAAGCATATTAAAAATAACATTCTTTACTGTGGCTACGATAACTAACAGGTAGAACTGGAGTTATAACAAGTAACTACTACTTTCTTAATTTTGGTAATACAGCCGTGTTGTAGGTATGAGCAAAGCAAACCAATGTCTCGTTTGTTGTTTGCACGAAAACTTCATTTGGATGGTAATATCCCCACAACAACTACAGGAAAACCATTTTACTCCGGACTGCTTTTTATGAAAAGGCCAGCATTAAGCTAGATTCAAGGATCAATGCCAATGTCAAACCTGAAACCTGTAGGTTAGCCTGTTGAACTTGGCATAGGCACATTTTGCGCTAACTGTAGATACCCAAGTAGAGTTGCCCTTTGGAATACTGAGGGACAGTCAAGAGAAACTGCCTGAACGTTAACACTTATTTTAATTTAAATAGTTATTAAATTAAATAACCAGAGTTGTCGACTGAATATAGTAAACTCTTTTTAATCAGGGTTTTTTTTTTGGTGGAACTTCATACAGCATTAAGTTCAGATGGCTGTTGTTACAGCTCCCTCTGCCCTGTGATCTGCACCAAACATGTCACATGTCAACATGTGGTTTACAGGCTACTGTATTCATCCAACATACTTTGGGTTTCTGCTGAACAAGGGCTGTTGACATGCCTCTAAGAATGAATAACCTTACACTGACTATATTATGTAGTTTGTGCAAGCAGAGCAGCATTGCCCCCCCAACAGATAATGCTAGGGGTTGGCATTTGAAAACTGAAATTGGGCAGATGTAATCAATTACTCTTCAGCCCAACTCGATGACATCACAGCATATTCGGTTTCTGCAGTTCTGTTAACAAATACACAACTCAACGACAACTCAAGAAGGACTCCCCAAGTAGATTATTTTGTGAAACTTTTATTGTCTTTTTTCAAGTGTGCAAGGATCAAGTGACAGTGCTACAGGTTTACAGTACAGAAAGCATGAAGAGTATAAAACAGCAGGAATACAGGATATATGACCAGAAGAAGAGGAACACAATCATAAACTGCAAATCTAATAAACAGAGTGCCTTTTTAAGAAATAAATTGCACTGTATCCCTAATTTATTCTGTATGAATTTACTGTTGTACTACTGAGTAACTGTTGAACTACTGTTGATGTCACCTTGACAAATCTCATGTAAGCTTCAGTGTTTTCACATTCTGGTCACCTGCAGGAAGAAAAAGAAATTATTGATGATTTGATCAGATTTGTTATTGTAAAGTTACATTTAAAGTCAAAAGTTACATAAATTCAGGTATATTCAAACATGGCATTCCCTTTATACAAAGGGAAATGCTGTAACAACTGTATTTGTATCATCATAGACGTCAATATTGTTGTTTTTCATCAATAAAGATATATGCACCCCAATAAAACGTAGTGAGGTCACTTTTGAAAATCATAGCATTTATTCATTATCATTTACTAAGGTTAAGCTTGGAAATTGAAACAAATGGCTTGCTGTACAATGCTGAGATCAGACTGTGATTGCGCAAAATATTTTTATCACTACATTTTCAATGGAGGTTGTGTTATAAGACCTAAAATGTCCTCATCATACAATTTGGGTAGTAATCCCCAATACAGAAAGTTTTTAACAATAACATCTAATGCCATCCTGACAATGCTGTACAAAAGAGGAACTTGCATACCTTTCAATGAAGGGATAAAAGAGGGATAAGATTATCTTCTTAGAAATACTTGGTGCGGTTGAGAGCTCTTTGTGCCAGCTGTCCGCTCTCGTCCGTTATTCTCTCCCAGTCCGTTTGACCCACCACGAAGCCGATAGCGCGCTTTCTATCTGCATCTTTCTGCTCTTCAAGATCAGCCCATCGCACCTGAACAAAAAAGGAGAGCAAACAGATTGTTGTGTTATGATGAGGAAATTGATTAATATAGTAAATACAACAGCTACATAATGTAATATCTGATATCGACACCATTTCTTTCACATGGAAACTCTGGTCAATTTACCCTTTTCTTTCCTGGTTCAGACGTGCGCGTAGCATAGTCGTCTGGCAGCTGAAGGTAGTCGTCCAGTCCTGCCATGTCTTCACGTTTCCTCTTCCCACTGCCCCTCAGACCGTCCAATTTGTCTGCACAAATGGATGATTACTGTTCAGGTGTGCCCTCCAATGAAAAGTTTGCACAAGCTGATTCCTTTCATTTTATCAGTACAATCAACCATATATGAATACACGCTTTCTTAAGATTAAGATATGAACGGTTTAGTTTTTTGTCATGCTACCTGCACAGACAGTCATAATTCTATGATAGCACTTTTTCTCCTCATGGACTTAATGGCTGAATAAGAACAATTAGAGCACATCATAAACATCATGAATCAAACTGCGGTGGTCACTAATAAAAAAGAATACTTACCAAGTTTTGCCTCAGATGTGTCCATCTCCCATTTGCTTTTAGGAATGTAGCCCTGTATTTCATAAAGAAACACTGCAATGGTTAAGCATCAGGGTGATACAGGGATGAGAGGGGGAGAGAAATCAGATGAGGACTGGTTTATCAGCAGACAACAAAGACAAGTCAATGTTGAGACAGCATGACAACTTTTCAAGTTGAGACAAACTGTATAATTTAACAATGGCAAGCAAACATTTTGATCCTGCAGGTTTAGAGAAACTTCTACAACTCAGCCTTTGTTCTCCAAAGAAAGGTAGTTTGACAGGGTGATCTAATAATTTGCCCCAGTGTCAGTCTGTAGTAACGCTGCTCAAACTTTTACAGAAAAGAAAAGCACGCTGTGTGCAACTGTCAAATCTGCTATTTGGCTGACGGCACAATTCTCACAGTCCACTATCAACATCAGCCAGCTCCTATTTAAAAATGCACTATTGTATTTTTTGACACATTTATTATCTTTCTCTGAAGACCATCTAGTGGGAGCTGAATGGAACATTTAAAAGATAAAGTGTCAACTACACCAAATGTCTTTTATTTAGGAACTTACAATATATTCAAAATAAGCAAAAAGCCATTTACTATTGGGTAATAGCTGTTATACTTGGAGGAAGTTTTCTTGAAACCTTTATTATTCCAGATCAAACTGGTAAATCATTACTTTATCAAAGACAGGCTCAACTATGAATGAAACCCTGCCGTAACCTGGAAACACAACTTTGACTCTGGATATGTGATAGTAAAGAGCCTTGTGAATAAATGATGAAATAAAATTACAGTTGTAATCTCTGTCAAAATGTGATGATTTAACAGTTTGTTTGCTTGTTTCATTTGTGCAATGACGACATGTTGCGGTAAATTTATCTCTTTTCGTTAAATTTGTTTAGATGTTTTTTATTGTTATTGTGTTTCTACATATCTCATATTTTTCCTCTTAACTCCTTTTACTTTGTTGAAGGATACTTGTTAAACTTGTTGAACCAGACTGTTGACTAAAACAGTCATTTTAACTGACAGCAACACGGGAGTGTCTTTTCTTTGAACTTAAGCTGTTTAAGGGGTTAGTTTGCTTTCATAATAATGTATTAAAACACTAACAGCACATAATGACACAAAAAAAATACCAATCGAGGCAGCAGTAGACCGTCTGTGTTTTGTGAGGACAATATAATGGTGGAGTTTTAACTAGCTTTTAATAACTGAGTAATCCAGATAATCTAGACCTCGGCTCAGGTTTAACAGACTCAGACCTTGTCCATACATACACGGGTATTTCTTAAAACAACACTTTTCTTAAAACAACACTTTGTTGTTGCCTTTTGGCCTTCCTTACATGTGTAAATGCCATTTCAGGTCACTGAAAATGGAGATTTGAAAAACTCCTGCCAGGGTGGAGATATTCAGAAACATTATTTTGTATATATAGACAAGAACAACAGGTGTTTTTAGCTTTAAAGCTTTAAAGGTGTGTAGAAGCTTTGAATAGCTTTATTCCATATATTCATAGGCGCATATTGTTATCTTTTACTTTGCAACAATGTTCAAAGTGTGTAGAATTATGCTGGAAATACCAGTCTTGCTCCATTTGTTGTATGTACAATTGGAAAAAAACAAAACATGAATAAATGATAACGATACACTGCTGGAAATTCAACTTACAGCTGCATGTGCATCAATTTGAGGCCAGAGTTCAATGTGCAAACTGAAGTTTGTTGATCAAAGCAGCTTTCCAAGAGAATAGACTTCAGTGTTCATTTGGACAATTCATAAATAGATCATATACATAGAAGACAAACAGAAGAAAAATATTCAGCTCTTTAAAAAAGTTCAGACAAGATACTGCAACACAAAAATATTGGACCACATCAGCTGTGGTGACGGGTGTGGTATATTAAAACAGATGTTGTGCTGAAAATTTGTCTCCTTCATTCCAATGGGGACGTGTGTATGAGTAACATATCCATTATTAAGCTACAGCTGATGCTAATATATCCTGACGTAAGATTATATCTGCAGCTTCCTTTTGTTGTAAATGTTTCTTGATTTCATTAACAATAGTTTATCTAAGACAGATTTAGAACAAAGAAGAAATCAAAACCTTTTATATTCAAACCTGGCAAGTCTCAACAGTGCGGGGCCACATTACAGCAGGTTGAGACCTGAATTTCAGACACTGAAAGGTTTCATTTTAAAGACAGAGTAGATGTTATTTCAGCCTCTGACTACTACTACAATCAAAATGAAAAACAGAATGTTTGGAGAAGACTTATATGCACATATGTGCACTTATATACGAACAAGTCCTAACTGGCTGATTGTAACGAGATCATAAGGGCTATACAAAAAAATGTTTAGACGAATAACCAATAATAAACTGATAATGTTTCACTGCCTGTTCCTCTCAAACACTGAAAAATTTCACAGCGTTCATCGAGGATATCTACAAGAGTGCACTAAGTTGTATCTCATAGGGTACTACGAATAAAAAAAAAACTTTACAGTGTTCAAATCGTCATTCACATCTTCATCTAAAGTTCAAAGTGGACTGTTATTATGTTTTGTATACACACGCTGCAGTCTTGTCAAAGTCAGCTTATGAATTCTAGTCCAGTTTAAAGAAAGAGTTCTTCAATAATAAGATGCATAATAAACATGGTGGACATGAAATTGCCCATTCAGTACCGAGCTTGAACTTGTATGTGATTTTCATGCGGGTCTACAAAGCAAAGCAATCTCTCATGTTATTAGATATCTTCTACTGGATATTATGCTGGCGTTATACCATGTGAACAGCTTTAGGGTGCCAGGAGGCATTTTTAATGGGATAACTCTCTTGCATTTCATATTTCTCAACACTAATGTGAGCTAATAAAGGAAAAGAAAAAAGAAAGCGTTTAAAAAATATAATGTAAAAGAATATCAACTTTAATACAAGAAGCTTATTCAGGTTAATAAAGCACATCAATAAATGATTATGAAATTTACCATACAGTTATGAAATCAATTTACCAAAAACACTTTTTTAGGAAACTGTGGAAAAAATGTTTCAAATTTTTGATTTTTTATTCTACAGCACAGATAAAACTACGGATATCCTGATTTTTTTTTTTTTTACCCTGATCCCAATCCGAGTACTTTAATATTTAATAAATGCCGACACTGAGTCCTGAATACCTGCATCCAAGCTGTTCCCTAATAGTTTTTTTTTATTTTGTTGAAACAAAGTATATACTTTCATATGGCTCTTTCTTATTCTGCATATGCTATCACAACATTGGCCTACCACCTTCCTTGCATTAGAAGGTGAGTCTGTGACGCTGCGCTGTGACACCAGACCCTTGTGTACAGCCAGCTGAAGTGTGGAAGTGTGTGTGGTACGCTCTCTTTTGTTACTCCATCACGAAATGGCCATATTGCAGATGTTACATATCGATGTTGGACTGCTTTCACTTTCTAATTTAAAATATTTCCACACTGCAGACAATTTATCCACAGATATGCCAGAGTAACGTTAGGCGCGTGTCTGCATTCTGCCAAAAATTGTGCTCTCACAAAAAAATAAATAAATAAAAAAATTGGGCTTGGGTCCACGTTCAAAACTGCTGATCCCAATCAGTGGAAAAATACCCATATCAGCCCCGATCCCAATCCTAAAACCCATAAAACTTAGGTATTATAAAAAAATGTTTTAGAGGAACAGTTTCTTTTAAAGTATTTTTTAGACTTTGCAAGGCTTTATTGATCATGCAGCTGAAGACTTGACAGGAAACAGGATGAAGAGAGGGGGAGTGACATGCAGCAAAGAGCCCCAGGCCGGGATTGGAAGCCGGGGGCCACTGCAGCGAAGACAAGGCCTCTGCACATGGGACACCTGCTCCACCAACTGAGCTAAATGGCGCCCCAGAGAAACGGTTTCTTTTTCTATCCAGAGTAAACTAAACCTAACTCCTACCCATTCCTACCCATCGTTCATTAGCTCTGATGTAAATCTGGAGGTGATTGTGTTCTCAGTCATATATGTGTGTTTGTGCATCTATCTGTCCACAGCTAATCTAAAATAAAACTGCATACCCATCAGTCTATTATTTTTGATGCACATGTATGACCTATCTTGAGGACCTCTAGTGGTCACTATGATGTACAATTTTTAAAAAGCTATTTTGTTGACTTAGCCACATTTTTATAGTGCTATTAGAGGTTAACTTCCATTTTGAAACATACAAACATTGTTGGTGTTTAGAAACCTGCATATTGTTTCAGCTACATTTCAACACCACATTCATACGTGCTGAACACCCTGCATTACCTTTTCCCCACTCGCATGGCTGAACTCTACTGGCTGCACTCTTCTACTATACATACGGTAGCTAGTTCGCAAAAGCATGCAGCAAGGTTTTACTGATTTTAGATAATCAGACTATAATCAAGTGCTGGATAGTGTTATCCAATGAAAAGTATTATGAATATGTCAATTAAATTTGCTCTTATGTTTAAAGGACATTAAACTAAGATATCAATGATCATTTCATCTCATTTCATGAAACTTGGTGGTGATTTTGTAAAAATTAAGAGATAATAATGGTCGGCCGATTTTGATTATGCATTGGAACATTTTCCACAAGTTTTGCTCACAGATGTAACAGACATGTTTTCAAGGCTGTCATATGAGGTTGTTTTGCTTTTGCCTCTTTTTTTAAAATCCAGATTTTAAAAATGTAAATCTTTATGAATTAAATCATTTCATAAGAATGTATCTCAAAGTGACAGAGATTCTGAATAAATATAAGATTAGAAAAACAGATTGGAAATTAAGCCACGACTTTCCATGATTTCCACCTATTTTGTTTAAAAACTCACCTGGTCAAGAAAACAAAATATGATTAAAACGCTAATGTAAATAATAACTTCTGGTTAAACCTCATGTGGTAGATGGAAATACACTGCTCCAAAAAAATAAGGGAACACTTATAAGATCAGATCTTGTTGAACAAATTCTTCAAGGTGAAAATCTACAGATGTACATTGTGTAATTTTTTTGGAACAAAATGACACAACAACAAGCAATGGAATCCAAAATCATCAGCATACATAAAAACCCTTAAAACTTGTCATGGGCCCACTACACCAGTGTATTGCTCTGAGGATGAGGATTTCATCATCAGTACCAGGTAGCAATCAGTGAACCATTGGCTATGACATGGAGGTCTGTGCGACCCTCCGAAGATATGCCTCCCCAGACCATCACTGACCCACTGCCAAACCAGTCATTCTGGATGATGTTATAGACAGCATAACGTTCACCTCTCCAGACTATTTCACGTCTGTCACATGTACTTGGTGTGAATCTGCTATCATCTTGCGAAAAGAACGGTAGCCAATGGCTACCTACCAATTCTGGTGTTCTCTTGCAAATGCTCGTCGAGCTGCATGGTGCTGGGCTGTGAGCACATGTCCCAGTAAGAAGAGTATTTTTCTGAGAGTTTGGTCTGAACATGCACACCAGTAGCCTGCTGGAGGTCAATTTGTAGGGCTCTGGCAGTGCCTCTCCTGTTCCTCCTAACACAAAGGAGCAGATACTTATCCCCATGCTACCAGTAGTGACAAGGACACTAACAGAACACAAAACTAGAGAACAATCAGTTATCAAGGGTAAGGAGAGAGCAATTGTCTGTGGCCACCACATGCAAAACCAACTATCTTTATAGGGGTTGTCTTGCTTAAGCCTCTCCACTGCACCAGTTGACACTTTCATGTGCACCAAAGCAGGTGAAATTGATCTTTTATGCTTCCTATATGGACAGATTGATATCCTTGAAGTTTAATTGACTTGGTGTTATACTGTGATGATTAAGTGTTCCCTTGATTTTTATGAGCAGTATTCAAATATAGTATGTGGAAATGATGCTAAAATCTACTTGGCTATAAACTATGTTTTTCCTACCAGATCACCCTCTTCTTCTTCCTCTCGCTTGGGATCCTTGGGCTCATCATCAGGATTGAAGTCTTCCATTTCAACCTAAAAACAGATGCACATGTTAGCTCAACTCAGTTACTGATAGAGGACTATAAAATCATGAAACCTGTCACGTATTGAAGACCACACCTCTTCTATAGCCGCATCCTGTAGTAGGGACCGGACATCCAGGCGCACCATATGAGGTGGTGAAGACTCCCAGTTGCTCAACATCTATGTACAGAAAAATCCAATAAAAAAGTGTGTGTTTTCATAAACATACTGTATGTATCTGGGAGAGCTATCTCTCTCTTACAGACCTTTGTTATATCTTTATGGGTTCGTCCATGGACATTTCTCTTGGCACAAGTCTGAGTATCTGCAGTAATTTCAGCCAGGTACACCTTGAAATTAGCAAAAAACAAACAAAAAAACCTTAACCAAGGGCCGTTTGGAGAAATATCTTTCCTGACTCATTCATGGACACAACTCACCTCAAAGCCTTTTGTTTTGGCTGCACTCCAGAACTGGTCAAAATGTTTTACCCTGTCATTAATAGTGTCTAAAATGATGAAGGGGAAAAAGCCATCGTCCAGAGTTTTCTTAAATGTTTTAAGCATGCTGCTCCGATAGGTATCCTCCATCTCTGGCTCATACTCATACTCAAGAACCTGAAAGACATATATCTTGTATTACCATATCCAACCTCAGCCAACATCCATCTAAATGTCAAGTGTATTTGAAACAACCTTTTTATTTTTGTTAGCTACCTCAGAACTTGTTTCTAGCAACCTTTTCTAATGGGGTACTTCAACATGCACATGAAAATATGAAGGAAAAACAGTATTTCTACTACTATTACTATTTTTTGTTCATGCTGTACCATACCAACAGCCTACAGAGAAACGTCTTTCTCTGTTATTCTCTGTTTCTCTGTTATTAAGAATAACAATAATAACTATACAGAAAAAGCCAATCTTCTCACTGATGCTCATCTTTGCATATGCAGGTCATACAGAGGCATCAGTATTAAACCATTTAAATTTCTTGTACTACAACTTAACGCCACTTTATTACTGCAGGTCAGACTCACCTTGGTTTTAACCCCTCTCCCTGTGTCTGGGTCTTTTTCGACTTTCTCTACTTCCGTCATGAAATAGTCATCCAAAACAAGAACTCTTGGGGGCGCACCGCCACAATCGACTTCTTTGTCCTTAAAAAAATCAACAAGATTTAGTTGTAGAAAAAACATATATTTATTTATTGCTGTCAAAAACATGTTTTGGGGAATGACAGATAAACATGTGCAATGAGTACTGTGGTTGCATATTGTTATTGTTTATTACATTACGTTATGATTATATTACGCAATGATTTACTGTTAGGAGTCCACTCACCCTAATTAGTTTTGCGACATGGCTTTTTCCACTTCCTGGAAGCCCTCTCATTATGATAACAATCTGTTCATATAATACAGCACTTAAATGAGTATTTAACATAACACAACTAACATTGTGATGTTGGTACATCAAGATATCTTACAACATTAACTGGTACCCTTTCAGGTCGAGATGATCTGCCAGGTGGTTTTAGAAGATCATCGATATTCTTGATTTCTGGCTTCTTTTCAACTCTTAGAGGTGGCTGAGGTGGAGGTGGGAGGGGTGGTGCAGAGGGAGGTCCTCGGTCCTCTGGATAACTCCTTCTGTCCGCTGTATGATATTATTTGAAATTCAACTGCATTTCTCTAAAAGGCATTATTTTTCACATTAAAAATGTACCTGAGATGTTGTAGACTGCTTTCAACCATATCCTACATCATAAAACATCATTTATTTTAGTAACTCAGAGAAACTTTGTGATTCAAGTTTAAACAGTTTCAGTGAAGTTTTACTACATACAGCTTAAGAATATCAGGGTTTCCACCAGTGCATTACAATCCCAGTGACAGTGAGGAAAAGCTGCAGCTAGAAATTCTACATTGGGCACACTAGAGTCAACTTGCAAATTTTCTCTGTAAAGGCAAACAGTTGCAAACATTTTCATGAACATTAACTGTGTTGTGAACTATCTATGTTGTTACTGAGATACTTAGACTAGATAGTGTTCAACAGTAACAAGTGAGACTAGCTGGCGGACACACACTGCAGAACTTAAAACAACTTAAATCAACTCTCAGGTAAAGAACCTAGTTCTGTGGTCCGTCAGTTTCATCTAAAAAACTCTGCACTCTTTCAGCATCTTTGACAATAACGGCTTTCACTGGAGCTAACAATGCAGCAACTTACTAAAATAAGGGTGACCATTCATCCTTTCTGCCTGTTATGTTTCAATTTTTTTGCAGTGGACTACAGACACCAGTAAATGACTGTCTTACAAGACACAACTGTTAGGCAAGCACGAACCAAGCTGCGTATTAAAAGAGAATATAGTTGGTCAGATATGCAGCGAATTGCTGTGCCGACCTCAATCAATGGATACCTGCCACCAGTCCTAACAACTAATCTGGGTGAAACCCTGGAGGTGAAGACACATTCAGTAAACAATTTGGGACTCAACATACCATAAGGTGAGGAGCTATGGCTGTAACGTTCAGGCCCACTACGGTCGGTTCCAGTGCGCTCATATGGTGGTCTGTCGTAGCTAGACCTTCCATAATGTTCATCTCGATCACGACTGATACTTCGATCCTTCTCTCGAAGATCCCGATCTCTCTCCCTGTATCCTGAGCGTAAATGAGGTGCCAGTGGAGATCTACACAGAGGACAAGCAGTATTAAATTTCACTTCATCGACAGAATTCATTGTTTCAAACTGGCACGCACTTTTGACTATCACAATGTATAATACAATGTGATTTTCACCTTTCTTCAACCATGGACTGTGTGCTTGAATCAAAAACAGACAAATAGAAAAGAATATTACATATGTTTGGAAGCACCACAATTCCCCATAGGTTGGAGAGAACAGGGTGTCAGAGCCACTGAGAAAATTTGGTACCTTTCATCCCTCTCTTGTGGGGGATAGCGCTCCCTCTCATATCTTTCTCTTTCATATTCAGGTGGAAGCTTCTCTCTGTATAATTCCCTCTCTCTACTGTACTCCCGGTGAGCCATATAGGGGTCAGATCGTCTGTCATAATATGGGTCTCGGCTGTAAGGATCTCTGGGACCAAGAGGTTCTAGAAGAATGAAATCATTCATCAATGAACAATGGTTAGAAAAGTGCAAAGGATTATTTTGGAATAGCGAAAGATAAGCTTTAAAAAACTGCATATCACCTTTTTCATATCCCCTGTCTGAAGCCACTGGGTCAGGCCTCAACACGATTCTTTCACCATAAGAGATCCGCTCAACAGTGGTACCAGGTTCTGAAAGAGTGACTGCAAATGTAACCAATAACGTCCTGAACCTTAGCCAGTTTCATACAATACTGTTTATTTCTAATACTCATACCATGCCCATGTCCATAATCCACAGTCTTTGGAATCACCGTAGTTGTAGATGCAGAAGAGAGAGATGGATGATTATCTGTGGTAGCAGACTGCGTGTCCCAAGACACACACTCATTTGAAGCAGTCTTTGCAGCAGTCATGCCCTAAGAATGACAGATTTTATATGATGTAGATCTTAAAGTTAAATACAGGAATGCTTTCTTATGCATGGGGTTAAAATAATTGTTAATAAATATAATTTCAATTACCTTCAGAACATTCCTGACTTCTGGTGGGATCTCCAAACCAAGAAGACCAGCGGGAAGCTCAGGCACGACATCAGTTGGTGGAAGCTGAGGTTCAATACCGGTTGTTTTACCCTCCTTCAGTTCCCTGTGGACCAGAAAGAACAGAGGTCAAGTTCTCCTGAAGTTCTCCAAAATCCACTTTAACATAACAGTAGGTAAGGTACTATTAAAATTCTAGAGCTGCAATAAAATAAAACAGCCAACTGCTTTCATCACTGCAGTGTTCAAAGCCACATCTGCTGAACCTGTTGACATTTTTGGATGATTTGAGTGCCATAATAAACATTCCATTCAACTCCCCCATTCTTTGGTGGTGGGAAAAGTCTCAATGCCTTGGCAAATATTAACAGCACTGCAATCTGCATTGCAAGATTCCACTCGAGTTAAGCCAGAATCTAATTTGTGTGACCTGATGCAATTTATGAAATAATAGAAATTACCTCATAAGTTTCAGTTCTTGAGCAGCTTTCAAGATGATCTCATGCTGATATTGGGAAAGAGCAAGTACATTTGCTCCACTCGTTCCCTGTGCTGCTGGATCAACTGAGCTCTCTGGCAAGTTTGTGATAGGTGTAACAGAAGGTAAAGGTTTATCCAGAGAATGTTCTTCCCTGTGGTCTTCATAGCGAGCCCTTTGATCATCATAGTTAGCAGGGTACCCTCTCTCTGGGGGTGGAGGAAATCTTGAAGGCCTATCCCTTTCTGAAGGCGGTGGTGGGTATGGTGGCTCTTCCTGTCGGTACGGGGGCTCATCTCCATATTCATGGATTATAAATTCTCCTCTTCCCCTGTCACGCTCATCAAATGGATATGGAGGACCTCTTTCTCTTTCCTCTGGCCAATTTCCATCTCTGTAGGGTTCTGATGGTGGCATGCGGGGTGGATAGTCTCTCTCAGGAGGAGGGCGCTCTCTGTCCCATTCTGCCTCATGGTGCTTGGCCTCATGCTGATAGTCATCAGGGGGATAGTCCTGTGGTGGCCGCCAGCGAAACCCACCTTCCCCATGACCATAATCCTGAACAATACCCTCTTTATATCCCTCCGCATATTCTTCATGTGTTGGACCTGGCCACCACATGCCTCGGGCCATTCCTCGACCCATAGGTCTCCTCCTTATTCCGCCTGAATCTACTGTCTCATGTGGAGGCAGAGGAGGACCTCTCCCATGTGGTGTTTGCCAGCCAAAATCTCCCTCCATTCCTTCATCATAGAATGGCTCCTGCTCCATAGGATCCATCATTTGGTGTGGTGGTGGTGGCGGCATATGACGCCGGCCTCTTCCGACATCAGGATGCATCAAATGGCTATGAGGGTCATGCCCATGGTATATGGGCTGCACTGATGGATCCATTTCAGTATCATCAGTGTCCATTTCATAGCCTAATGCCTTGTGATCCATTGGGCCATGTGCTGGGTGAGGAGGGCGTCCTCGTCCTTGGTGCATGAAACCAGGATGACCACGTGGGGGACGACCCCGGCCAGGTGGAAACAGAGGTCTCATGCCTCTCATTGGAGGTCTCCTTTCTTCCCAGTAAAGGTCCCCTTCCTCTGAGTAATCCACTGATTCAGCTTCCTCCCAGTGCCTGTCCATTGACCCACCTCTTCCAATAGATGGACCTCCTCTTCCCATTGGGGGTGGTCCTCCTCTTCCCATTGGTGGTCCTCCTCTTCCCATAGGGGGACCTCCCCTTCCCATGGGTGGACCTCCCATTCCCATGGGAGGACCTCCTCTTCCCATTGGGTGTGGTCCTCCTCTACTCAGAGGTGGTCCTCCTCTACCCATAGGCGGTCCTCCTCTACCCATAGGCGGTCCTCCTCTACCCATAGGTGGTCCTCCTCTACCCATATGTCCCCCTCTACCCATAGGAATACCTCCTCTTCCCATAGGAGGACCACCTCTGCCTATTGGTGGGACTCCTCTTCCCATAGGTGGCCCTCCTCTCATCATTGGGGGCCCTCCTCTCCCCATAGGGGGTCCACCTATTGGCTCCTCATAATATTCTTCCTCTGTTGGGAAGTAATTTTCCTCTGGCATCCACATTTCTTCATGAGGTACCTCCGATTCCTCACCACCATACTCCTCATATGAAGGATCTTGCCAGTGATATTCTTCCTGCTCTTCTGGCAGGTCCAAGTCCTCTTCATGTGGCATGCAATCATAGGACCCATCATCTCCTATTGTTTCCCCAAGCGGTAAAGTGACTGATCCCTTGAACTCACCAGAGCCCGTCTGCCCAAGTCCTCTTCCATGTGCTTTAACAGGCCCTTGGGTATGGCCTCGTCCCCTACCAAGAGGAGGCCTTGGAGGATCGGGTCCTGACCGCATTTCTTCAGCAGCTTGTGGCTCCTGTTTGATTCCAGAGGGGTTTGGAACTAGAAGAGGTTTCTTGCTAGGCGGTGGTCCATCTGGTTTGAGGGGATTTTGAGCAGCACTATTTATGGATCCCACAGAAGAAGGCGCAGACACAGAAGGCTTGCTGTTCACTGTTTTGGTATTTTCACAACTGTTAGAAGCATTTTCACCATCAGTTTTTGTGTTTGTTTGTAATGTCTGAGGAATGGGGTCATCTTGGACAAAAAAGCCCTCAGTTCCAAGCAAGTTGTCATCTGTCAGATCCTCAACTTTTACCTTTTTATCTGGTTCCAATTTACCTTCATCTTTGTCAGACTGTGACTGCCCGGCTGATTTTCTTGGAGTCTTAGTTTCCATACTGGCAAATTGCTTAGTGGTTGGTTCTGCCTTTGGAAGGGGGCCTTGCTGTTGTATTTTCTGTGGCACAGGTGGCCGCTCAAAACAAGGTGGGGGGACAGGGTGCCTTGGGGTCTGTTCAACCCTAGGCTGTTGTCCAAATCGAGGTTGGTCAATTCTGGAGGGGCAATCAAATTGTTGCTGTGGTTGGTCAAATCTAGAAGGACCATCAAAGCGGTGCCGTGGTTGGTCAAATCTGGGTGGACAATCAAAGCGGTGCCTTGGTTGTTCAAACGGAGGGGGGCCATCCAAACGTGGCTGTGGCTGGTCGAACCTTGGGGGACCATCAAAGCTTGGCGGTAGTTGGTCAAACCTTGGTGGACCATCAAAGCGCTGCTGTGGCTGGTCAAATCTTGGAGGACCATCAAAACCTTGCTGTGGCTGGTCAAATCTTGGATTGTTTCCACTGGGCCCAGTAGGACAACACAAATTTAGAGAAAATTATCATTAACATAAGCTTTCTTTAATAGAAAGTCAGCGATATCCTAACTATATAAGACAATGCATATTCATGGCAAACATGAGGTACTGTTGTTCGTTATCTCAACCACCTCATTCATATACCCTCTGGTTTTAAGAATAATATTTCTTTTGGAAACATCGTTTAAAATGTGACAAAAAAAAAAAAGCCAATAACAAGCATGACAGTAGGATGAAACAATCCCCGCTTACCGTGGATCTTGAATGCTGTTAAAGCCTTGTGGCTGAATGGTTGTGGGGCCTGGGGGTCTGACTAAGCCCACAGAGCCACCTCCTCTTACAGGGGGTCCTGTAGGTGATTCTGAATGTTGCCCAAAGCCAGTGGGCCGCGGACCTTGGCATCTAGGACCAATGGGAGCAGAGGAATGCTGCATACCTGGTGTTCCTGACTGCTGCTGCATTTGCACATCTTGTCCAGGGTATTGGCCATATTGTCCCATCATCTCACTACTATACTGGTTTGAGGCAAATGGCACCATGGCCGTGAGAGTGGCCATCCTTTCTTGAAGGTGGGCATTGGTGGCGTGCATCTGCTCCTGCCATTGCTTCCATTGGTGTTCATAGTCATGCAGTTGGTCTTTGTGGGGATAGGTCTTGAACTGTTCATGCCACAGGACGAAGGAGTGATTCCAGTCTTGGAATAAGGGTGTGAACTGCTGCTGTTGAACTTCATAGTGCCTCAACTGCATTTCAGCAGACATTGCCTGCAAATTAAGGAAAAGATGTAATTCATTTTGAGTTTTTCAGGCTCCCATAGACTCTTATATTCTTTTGGTTTCACTTGACTTAATAAGCTTTCTTTAAACCTTTCACATTAACAAGCAATACCTTAACTGTCAAAATAAACCACACTTTACCTGTAGGTTTGCAGGCTGCTGAATCAGCTGTTGGTATTTTTCCAGGATGTTCTGAAGCTTTTCGTGCTGTTGCATCAGAGCCTGGTATTGTAAACTGGCTCTCTGCTGCTGAACCTGTTGCCACTGTGCTGCTGCAGCCTGTAACTGCTGGAGCCGTGCAGCCTCCTCTGGGTCTTTTGGGACCTCAGGCTTTGAAAATGGACAAGACAAGATTGGAGCAACACGTAGCTTTGTAACTCACAAAGAATATTTTGAAGTGAGGGTAGGTTATGATGGAAGAGATGACAATTTATTTTGATGGAAGCAAGGCACTACTGATAATCATCTCTAACTAATCAAAATGCTACCAATCTTATCAATCTTCCACCAAAATATCCAAAACGGTCCAACACAGAAAGCTTGCACAAAATTATGGTATTCATATATTGTCATAAGACACTGATGGATTTAAACAATTCAGCATATTTTGTTTAAAAAAAAAAGACTGTTGTATTATGAGGTAATCAGTAAAGCAAGATGTCCTTACAAATTGTTGCACATTACAAAGCTCAAATTGCAAAATTTCATTAGATTTTCATTAGATTCCCAGTCCCAGTCCCAGGAAGAAGAGAGGGGTAAAAAGATGAGTACAAGTGCATTTCTTTTGCTTCTGTAACTTCTGTAAGAAGGACATTTATGATAAATAAAATCAATGGGGGTGGTCATTATTACAATCATTATCACCACTACAAGGAGGAAAATGAATGAATGTGCTTGCATCCTATTAACTTAAAGGTCCCATATTATGAAAAACACTTTTTCTCTGGTCTCTATGTAATCTGGTCCTCCCTGAGCCTGCCAGAATGAGGAAAACAAGCGATTCCTGCATGGTCTCGGCAGCCCACCCACTGGTAGACCAGCGCTCCTACAGGCTGTTCAGATTCAACTCTTTTCATTACGTAACGAAAGGAGGCATGCCTCTTCTGTGCGGTGATAGGAGATACCCGAGAGGGGGGCGTCCATCCCCGAGGTGAAGTTCAGTGTGTCCAGCGGTAAGATATCAGTGTTTCGCAATGTTGTTGCTCAGAGTTAGGCATGTAAATTGCTCTGTTGTTGGTTGTATAAATCAACATAAGTGCGTATATTCTGTCCCAGCTACAGAACAACAAAAGAGACAGTGGTTGGGTTTCATTTTTTTAACAACGTGCCGACTGCGGTTCGTGTAAGTTTGTGTGTATGTGCTAACTACTTCACATCAGACTGCTTCAGTAATGAGGGTCAGCACAAAGCTGGCTTTGCCTCGACACTGACCCTCAAAAAAGGATCAGTCCCAACCATATGGGACCCAGCAAATGCACCTAAGTCACAGTTAAGTGTCACCACTGTTTGATAGTATTTACAGTTGCCTACTCGTATGGTGAAGTCAGTTGGAAATTGGCTAACTAGTTAGCTCCACTTTGGTCTGCTATGCAATGGTGTTTGAAGCAAGTTTAATGTTGAATTTACAATGGAGCTTGGTTGTCACAGGCAAAAGTCTGGAAACATGTGCAGACTGGAGACAGAGACGATGTAAAAAGTGTCCAAGATTATAGAGACTGTTGGAGACAAAAACAGCTTTCGCTAGCTGTTAGCCATGGTTAGACATGGGAGTAACTGTAACAACACATACAAACAAACTTAACATTATTCAGACACACTAATAATTCTGATATGTCCTGCTGCTGCCGCAGAGTCTGTATTTCTTCAGGAGCCTCTCCTTCTGGGTCCGATTCTGGGTCAAACTGGTATGGTTGAACAAAAGTATCTCCGCGAGACGTGATACATATATATACACACACATCCACCCTAACATTAGCGCATGTTACTGCTAGTATAAGAGGCATCGTCTTCCTGAGAGTGATGTAGCAGGCAAGTAGGCATTGACCGACAGCGCTCATTAGCATTTAAAGGTGCAGGCCCAGAAACAGCCTGCTCTCAGTAGAGCTCACTTGAGCAACTTTCAGACAGCTGAAATTGAGGACCACAGATGGGTTTGGGGCAATGCATATCGAATACTGTGTTGTTGGACCTCTGACAGCTGTGTGAAATTGCTGAAAACCGGATAATATGGGACCTTTAATAAATTCATGACCCAGCAGGTATCACAAGATTTGGGCTTAAATATTTTTGGACAAGATGTTGATGGGAGAGTGGGCAACGGGACTTACTGTGTCTGTAACTGTAGGCGATTTTCCTACATTTTCTCTCTGTAAATTCATGCAAACAATGAAAATAATGTTTAGAACCACTATTTATCTAATATCACTGGCATACTCTCTATACAACTGGATTTGGTGTGTTCTTAAAATCTGTTGACTACAGCACAACAAATACCAAGAAAATACAAAAAAATACAAAAAAACCCCATGCATTGTATTTAACTAAGCAATGGAACAGAAACAAAAGTAACAAAACAGTCAAATCTGGGGATAGCAGTCAAATCTGGGGTTAGGTTACTGTCAATCCAAAAATGTAATGAAAGTCATTTTCACCAATCAGGGATACATGACATGTTCAAAAGCACAAGTACCGATCAGATGCTTTTTGTCATTGCTGCCCAACTCCTCAAGTGGCAGTAGAGGTAACGGCATGATAAATCAAACCAATAAATGTAAGAATAATTCTCCTTTATTGTTTTAAAAGTACTTATGTAGCACTGTTTGTTTTATAGTATATAAAGGAGAAACATCAATGAGTGGATCTAAATATTGATTATAACATACATATCAAAGCATCTCAAAAAATTATTAAATTAAAAAAATTATCAAATTTAAAAAATCTGACTTAATCATAATTACTCACCACATCGGTCGAAGTGCAATGCAGATGAGCAGTATACTGATATTTACAGAGTGTACATTTTTGTACACCACATGTAAGAAAGCAGGTTATACATTTCCCTCCTTGATACAATAAAGGGCTCAGGTTTAATACCTTGCTATGCAATATTATACTATCGAGCAATGCTAGATTTGCTTTCATTCCACCTGTATCAGTTTTTAGTTAATGATAACTTACTTTAATCATGATAAAAATCAATGCAGAGGAAGCAGAGATACAATCTGTTATTCCATGCATTCTTCTTATTTGTCAAAAGTGCTACACACATCACTGACAGAGCAACTCGTCTCCCATCAGTTCAGTCAGAGATGTGGATGTGTTCTGCTAGTAGTAGCTTTGAGCTGCGCACCTCAAAGTGAAGATAAGGAGCAGGATGTCTGAGAATGTTCTCTGTTCTCAATGTCTGAGAAATTGGCTTGTTTTTAACACAACCCCCAATATTATTGTGGTATCAATACCCAACAAGGCTGATTTACACGGATCCTCCTGGAGCCACAAAAGGTTTTATACAACGTTTGAGTTCAAATTGCATAAACATCTGTAACACTTTAGGGACCCTTACCCTTAACTCCTCAGGAGGTGGAGGTGGTACTGGGGGGTCCTCTTTTGGAGGGGGTGGAGGTGGTAAGCCTTTCAGTGGTTCTGATGGAGGAGGAGGAGGAACTGCTGAGGGGGATGGTGGCACTGGACCATCGCCATCTTTCTGATTCTTTCTGGCTCTCTCTTGTTTTAACTTTTGCAGATTCTGAAGATGTTGTTTGTACCAAAGTTGCTGTTGATCCTGGGTGAAACAATCATGAAGACATCTGTCAGAAAATGAACACAAGGAACCTTGTTCTTTTCATTTACTTTACTCCACTACTTAAAGAGGTGAAAACATTATCATTAGTCACAGCTGACTACAGTCAGACATTCCCGAAAGAGACATGGTAACATTACACATGTCCGAGTGTCGGTGCGTAGCCTCTGCCCTTCACACCCAGAGGTGGACTGAGTAGCTCAGTAAGAGTGTAGTAGCTGCTTTTTGCTTTATTAAGTCCCATACTTAATGGTTAATACTAGACTGGATAGATGCCGTTAAAAGTGGTTGACCGATATGATATTATCAGGGGTGATAAGAATATAGATTATTAGTAATCAAGGAGACCAATAACCAATAATTGGAAAGATATTATCTTAACTCAAAGTCAAGAATAACCTGTGATGGAATAAAACCAACTAGAATTTAATGAATAGCTGTACTTATGTACCAAGGGAGGTATTTCCAATTTTCTTCTGATACTTTCACTTCACTTCATTTATTTGACAACTTAAGCATCAAATTCAGATTTTTCAGTGATGATAGGCCATTACTTGTGACATCAGAAAGTGTTGTGGAAACTGGGAGAGAGAGAGAATGCTGCATAGAGTAAAAAAAAAAAAAGTACTGCATTTGTAATAAATATATATATTTTTTATTTCATTGGCAACAAAAAACATCGAAACAGATCGAGACATTACCTGTAAAGGTAAGGATTTGTCTACTTCTGTTGTGGATGACTGTTTCTTCTTGTCTTTTTTGTGAGCTCCGCTGTTCTCAGGTGGCTTTACTGACGGGGGCTCTGGAGGGGGAGGACCCGGCTGGGGCTCGCTGACTTGCGGTGGAGGCGGGGGAGGCTGTGTGTGTGCCTGCTGAGGGGCAGTGAGGTCTCTGGTGGGCTGACCAGGAGGCTCGACTTGTTGACTGTACGACTGAGCTCCAAACCCGCTGTCTGAATGTCCTACTCCTTCTGGGTGCCATGATGTCCCTGAATACCCAACTGAGTGTCCAGCACCGTACGAGTTAGCACTGCTGCCGTGGTGTAACACAGACTGGAGCTGTTTCTGGTGCAGCATCTGGAGCTGCTGCATCTGCTGGAGGTGCTGCTCCTGCAGGTTGGAGAACATCGAGCCGGTGGATGGAGGCTCGAAGCCGCCGAACCCCGCGGACTGACCGCTGCCAGGTTGTTTGCGGGGCCCAGACCCTCCATAGTTTTGTGACTGGGTTCCACCAAAATTACCCCAGGACGGGTACATTGTTATTAAGTAGGTGTAGCGGTACACACGGCCTCTGCGCTCACATGCAACCTGAGTGACATTAAAAGCTAGCTAAAGCAGACATAGCGTTACCTGGCTCGGTAGCTAACATTACATTTTAATTCCCCGATCAGGCTTGGCCATATAAAACAAATATTATAAATACCACATCGGTAGTAATGAACACGTATCGGTTAGGGAAACAAATATGCAAGTTAGGCCTGTCAAAACATGTTATGAAACCTTTCGAAACTGGGATATCGATGAGCAGTTGATGCTCCTGTGAGAGCAGGGCTCACATGATGACGGAAACACGTCACACGTCATTCTTGACTTCCGGTAGCACGTCAGAAATACAAAATACATGTTTTAATTTCACAGATTGCGTTTTTCTTTTCTTCTTTTTTTCTTTTTTTGCTACCAGAATATACGTGTTTACCCTTTTCTTTACCGTTGTACGCATTTGATAAACTCTGAAATTGTATCAATGTCTTTTTGGAAACACTTTCTTTTGCCTTCTTTCCTTATTTTATTCCCTAGCATTACATTTGTGTTACCATAATGAAATGGATTTGTTTTATGAGTATTTGTTCTGATAACTAATAATAATGATGATGATAACAATAGTAGCAGTCTTGGTAGGACTTCTTCCTTGTAGAAGTAGTAGTATCAGTTTTTTGTTTTTTGTAATTTTTGTTATTTTTGTACACTAAATATGTTCATAGATATATAGGAGTTTATTCATTCTATTTCTTAACTCTTTTAATTATACTGTTTATTTTGCTCTTTTGTTAATGTTTTTAAAACGACTTTTGCTGCTGTAACAAAAAAATGTCCCCATCTGTGGAACAATAAATGTAGACTAATTCTGATTTTGATTTCTCTATAGTATCCAGCCTTTCTACATGATGCCAAAGGTCAGCTGTTGTCCTGTGAAGCATTATAAAAGAAAAGTCTGAGGTCAGATGTTTACTGTGCCAGTGAATGTGTGATGACATTTATTCAAGAACACGTTTGCATTAAACTCACCAAAATACATGCACACCAGGAAACAGAAATGTGTTTAAATGTATGATATGAAATGCAACCCACAAAAAAGGCAACTAAATTAAATTAAATTTGAAATGTTTGGCAGAAGAGGATTTTTGAGCAAGACTCACAGCAAATCCAGTACATGACACCGAGCAGCTGGCCCTGGATCTGTGCTCTTACCACAAGAGGGAGACATTTACAAAGACATATCAACTCAACCAGGCACCATTGGCTGCTTTAAACAAAAGTAACAGTCTGTTCCACATATGATAGAACAACAACAGAAATAATATTAATCATGATGATAGTAAAATAGATACTTCCATCTCATAATTCCAAAAGATTTCAGCTCTAATAACGTTTCATGGTTGCAGAACTGTGTTTGGCTGCTAATTAAACTTCTATACATTATTTAAATCAACAACATTTATGCACATAACTTTGATTACAAGAGAGTCTATATTAAAACCAATCAAAATAATCTCAGAGGAGAGACCTACAGCGTGTGTGTCCATACAGTCTACAGTAGTTTGTTGTCAGAGACTCAGGGACCAACTGTGTGAGTTCAGACTGTGTTTAACAACAGCGAGGGTGGGGTGGGAGGGAGAGCAGTGGGAGGTAAAAGACCAGTGACTTTAGGTTGCCCTTGAGGTCTGATACACATAAGAGTATTTTTTTCTTAAGATCACCAGTAAATCTGTATTAATTTTGACCAGAACCACTTAAAAAGAATCGTTAAAGCGGATTAATCAAGCCCGTCCTGTTTAATGTCTCCCGTTAATTAGTTTGTCAGCAGTGTTTTAATATCGCCTAATGACTTCATATTTCACTGATGACATTAAAGGGGTGTTAAAAGAGGGGAAATGGCCCATTCAGGATTCAGTTCTTTCGCTTAAGACGCCCTCGATGAATAAGACAAGGTCACGGAGGCCTAGCCTTTAGGGAGAGATACATTATCAGGGGATGGGGCTGGGAGAAATCCCATAGAGGAAGCTCTCTCCCCTCTAAAACAGCATGACGGGCACAATGTGATACAGTTCTGTCTTAGAACAATACACTGCACAGGGAATTCATGATACAGCTTAGGGCAGCCACGCTGTATAGGATGGCAGGATAGCCCCACAGTGTACAATAACACTGATACTGGGGACTAATGCATGATGCTTTTCGGATGAAAGTGGACTGTTCACGTTAATAAGAAAACCACTTGAAGTCTTTCTTGAACACGAAAGTATGAGATAAAACAACAGCCTAATATGTTTCTAATGCAGTGGAAGTTATCCCCTTTTCAATCTCCATCAGCACTTTCTAAAGCTTCCTAAGCAAGAACAAAGAAATCAGAAATCGTAAAGTTGTAGCTCACAGTATTGAGGACACTGCATTTTCTCTGTGATGAAAATCCTATGTTAAACAAAATGCTCAATGGAGGCTAATGGATCCCGAACAAGTCCATGCGCTGCTTCCAAAATGCTTTGTTTGACAAATCAATTTTCCCATAACCCGGTGAGGAGAAAAGTGATGCGGATTGATCGCCCCCCCTGACTTTGTTTCCAGAATATTGTTTGATGGCTGGATAGATTAATTGGTATGACATTTGAAAGCCTTCTCTTGACTGTCAGCATCCAGGCCTCTATACGCCAATCGAACCCCGGTCTAATTGTCTCCTCTATAATACCTCACTTCACAAATTAGAGACAGTGCCTCTCTAAACTATTCCCAATGTAAGGCCCACACAACATCACACTGCTCAATCAGACGCTGGTTTGAATAGGGGTGATGCCGGCCTGATAAGATAGAGCGCATTAAAGGGCATCACCCAAAGTGCTGCGCCAGCACATCTCCCTCTCAGCACCGTGGATCTGAAATATACAAATAAAACCCCAGCAGCTGCTCCAAGTAAATACGCTCCACACTCGTTAATCTGCAGCACTTCATATTGTCTGAATCTTAGTTAGGAGCCTAATTTGAATTAGGGAGACTACAGTGAGGAGGTCAGAGGGAAGGATCATTTAAATAAATGACCTTGAGAACTAATGTTGTTGTCAGATTTGGTATTCAAATGTGTTTATTTTTATGAATGTTATGACATGATCAACATTTCTCATTATAAAAGGTGTTTTTCACAGCAGACATATCTCAGCAGGAAGAACACAGGTTTAAATAATGAAGTGGATGATGGCTGAATTCCATTTAGCTGCTTCAGTTTCAGTGGTCCTGGTGTTGTTCACGACGGCACACTTTCACACGGCTTACTGAGACGTTTGAATATTATTTTGTCCCCTTTTGTGTAAAAAAAAAAAAAGAAAGAAAGTTAAAGCTGCTGTACACGTTCTTTTCATTTAAGATAACTTCCTGTCCTTTTTGCAGTAAGTTAGTGTCTCCTTTATCTGCCCTACGTCACCATGCTTGCACAACTTTTTTCTAGGCAGCTCTCTTCGTCTCTTTCTTTTCATAAAGGGTTTTTATATTACTCGGCCTGTTTGACAGTCCAAACCATCATCATGAGAGCTGAAATTGGTAACTTTACCTTTTCCACCATTGCTGATGTAGGTTCCAGAACAGGAGGATCCTTCTCTCTGCGTGATGCCCAAACAGATGTGATTGTGGCTTTATGGGGATCTCTGTCCTGATTGGATAAAGTGGGCAGGGATACTGGAATTTTTATTTTCTCTTATACTACATGTGTCGGGGGGAGGAGAAAAATTGACCGAACACTCTATAACAGTGATTACTGTTCTGTTGGAATACAGAGCAGCTTTTAATAAATCAATGAATAAAACAGAGCCAATGGGGTATCCAACACCTACAGTACAATAACATGGCAGAATGCTGCGAGAACGGCCTTTTCAATATAAAAGCAGGGTTGGGTTTTGTGACAGTTTTCTATATAGCGTGAGACAATATACATTTATGTAAGATTTTTCTATACTGCTTATGTTGTGGTATCTATATATAGTTTTCTCTGGTTGCATTTATAGTGGGGCAAGGACTACTTTTCTGAAAAACTGAACTTTTTATATGATTTTTGCATGAATGGGAAGAAGTATCTTTATTTATTTGTCAGGAATTGAATTTACTGGATTATATACTTGTTGTTTTATTGTTATTTTGACAATTTTAAGACAATATTACATTGTAAAGACATATATCATATCACAAATTACATTAAATATACTGTGATAGAAAATATTTTGTTTAAGCTTTAAACATTCTGTTAAATTGATAAAATATGGAAACACATGAATTGGCATTGATGGTTTGTGTTTGTTTTCGATTATTTACATTACCTCTATTTGGACTCCATGGAAATACAAAATACATTATAGCAGTTATTCCCACTTGTTATGAAGAGGAACGAAAAATGTGAATATATGCTTACGAATATAACATGACAACACTGTTTGGAGTTCATTTCTTACAGTTCACTGTAAATAATGAGGTCTGTGGAGAAGTCCATGGCTCACTCCAGAGGGAATACAGCAGACAAATGTAGAAAATGAATCTGTGCATGAAGGGAAAAAGACACTTCTGCAGTAAATCATATCTAAAAACAAAACTATTTGGTCCCAGTACTGAATCTAGATCTGTTTTGGGTTAAAAGAAGAAAAAAATCAAATCCAATAAATCATCTGTGTCTTTATTTTTCTACACATGAAAGACAAAATGTCACTGAATCAAATAAGACTGGAGTTGGTAGGGGTATCTGCCCTCCACAATTCATCACCATTTATTTATCATCCACGATGACTAATTACCTGACTTCACTTCAATTTTGTGGGCTGGGTTCCTCACAGAGCAAGCTGCTCGGCTGCCCACCTCCCTTCACTCGCCGCGCCTCCCTATCACCCCAACACACCCACTTGCCTTTGAAAAACTGTAATTGAATGAGTTTATGTCGTCAAATTGATTAATCATATTAATTTGTACTTATTAGTGGGATGGTTGAAAGCGATGACAATTAGATTAATGAAATTAGTTAATTCTTCCTACCCACACTATACTCCCAACTATAACGAACAAAAAAAAAGCATAGAAAGGGAGACTGTTATGACAAAATTGGCAATCAAGATTTGCCTGCTAATTGAATGTCTGCTTTTATTAATGATGAGGTTTATAAAAAGACCTTGAGAAAGGAATATTAATTGATTAATCAAAGAGCTCCAAATTAGAGGGGGGAGTATACAAAGCAGAGGTCTGAAAACCCCCCCTCATATTTGATTATGAAGAATGCTGCAGTGTCTTTCACCCATTTGATAAACAATGAAGTGTTTACTGACACCTGACTATGACGCTGTTGTTTGAATGTCCTTGTTCTGGAGGTTTTTGCTGTGAATATTGAAATTTTCACCAAATTGTCTTTCAGTATATTGTGATTGAAAGATTCCACTTGCTGGCAGCATTGGTTCAATAGCATCATCCTTACACTGCTCTGACGAAAAAGTCTTTATTTGTCAGAATGTTGAAATGATTAAGAGGCTCCTCTGTGCTACAACGCTGCACCAACTGAGGCTCTCCAAGACTTTACAGTAAAGCTGGAAGTTGCCTGACCACAGATCAGTTCTTCAGGGAGCCACATGTCCCTGTGGGACAGCAGCCATACATTCATCATGCCTGGTCGCCTGTTGTAGAAAAACAAAATCCACATAAATATATGTAAATATAAGTAAACAGAGAGTGAGATCCCCAGAGCCGATAGACTGCTTTGAATTTCATTACGCAACAAGCTGTCCGGTGGTTATAAACGATGCTCATGAGAGAGAAGTGATTGTTCGATGTGATAAAGATGAAATGTAATAGTTTATGCCACCATGAATCTGATTGTAACATCCACACTATTAGAATGGCTGATAAGAGCATTTATGACTATTTGCTTTGTGTCATAAAGGGAAGTGGGCTGCGTGATTAATATGAGCAGCTGGCCGGCTACAGGTCCAACAGATTGTGTTGTTGCGTATAACTTACACAGGCAGTAATGGGCTGGTTTATATACTAAAATGTGAGCTGTCACACAGGTGAGATAAGCAGAATTATGACCAGCACGTTCTGCATTTTACAAAGTCTAATGCTGGATATGCACACTGTGTAAATGTAGGTGAGTAATGTTTCTGTTTCCACTGAAGAAATATTAGTTTGGATAGCGAGATGCTATCTGCTCATGTGGTCCATACAAAAGTGTAAAATAGGCTGTTTTCCACATTCAAAAAACATATAAATCTTGCTCATAGTTACGCTGCAGGAATGGATTACACCAACGACATCGCCCATTCAATCAACGTATTGGGTCAGCATTTTTTGAATACACTCATGTAGCTTGAATTATTTTTTGTCTATTTCTTCATATGTAGGGAATTCTTGCCAGGGAAACAAAAGGGGCGTTTCATTGATGTTACCTATCTTTTGGGGGGAAGAAGCGAAAAGAGTACGTGTGAAGCCTTTAGTTGGCCCTGCTTCAAATTTGTTATGATGATGTGATTTTACTTGATTTAATTGCGACTTGAGCTGAAGAATGTTAGCAAACTTTAATGCAAACAAAAATTGGGAGTGTTGCATTATGGGCAATGTCAGTGCCATTTCTTTGACAAGGAAGAAGACAATTGAAAAATAAAGAGTTGCTATCTCTTGTTTTTCTGTATCCATTTTGATGCCAGTTTCTTTAAAACTGGCCATTACAAGTTCAATAATGTTATTTGAGCATGAAGGTAAATCATCGGAGTGCTCTTTCAAGTTAATTTAAAGGTACAATGTGAAGGATTTAGTGTAGTGGAACACCAGATAACAAGAACTGTTGTGTTTGTGTTACTTTAGAATGAGCCAGGGAGTCCATGGAGTCTGCCATGGACGAACCCAACACTGACTCTAGAGAGGGCCTTTCACATGTATGTGTTTTAAGTGGCCAGTGTAGTTAATCCTATATGTTTAGTGAGATGAGATGTATTCCGTTGTATGTAACAAGATGAGAACTCCACACATCACATTAGTTGTAATCATAAAGTTGTTTTTGTAAAATGAGCCTGATGAATTTCTTGTCATTTAGCACTCAGGGGGACAGTTTGAAAGTCCAGTTTGGCCCTTCTGAGTGCCAGATTATAAATGCAAATTCTTTCTGCAGGGGTTAGAGGTTGTTTGCCAAGGGGTGGGCCCATAAATGTTATGACATCTGAGGATCCTTAAACTATATAAATAATCATACACATGGTCCATTAAAACTGCTGCAAAGAGGAATATTGCATAAAAAAAGCTGATGCCTGAGATATGGTAATACAAGTCTTCAAAGATGCAGAAGAAATGTTTTATTTATAATAAATCACTTTTGAAAATGCATGCCATCTGGGTTTCATTTGGGGAATTCCAACCTGATGCATAATATTGTTGTGGGAAACAGAAACAGTTAATTTAGCCTCCATGAAGAACCACGTGCACATATTACAGATCAGCCAATTCTCATCACGCTTGAACATGAAAACATCTGTAATCAAAACATAATGGAGACAAAGTCCAAACAAGATACTGATTTTTGCATCCATTAAAGCTCATAATCTGTATCTTTAATAGTCTTTATGCTATATTATGTCTTATTCTTTGATCAGATGTTTCCCTATTCCCTTAGTTTGCCTGTAAATAACTGGTATTTTAAACAGAAAGTCCTAATCAGGGCTAACAATTATTCTACAAATTATTTTCTTGCTTTATAAAATATCAAATGTCAAAAAAAGTGCCCACCACTTCAAACAAAGGAATACATCTTTAATGTCGACAACTCAAAGATTTCCAATTCTAAATGATATAAAACAAAATAAAAGTAAAGCAGAGAATCCTGACGATTGAGAAACTAAAACTGTGGAATACTTAACATTTTTATAAATGACTCAAATGACTGATCAATAATCAAAGTAGCTGCTTGGCTGTTTATCAACTAATTGATTCATTCACCAAAGTGTTACAGCTCTAGTCTCAATGTCAGCTTTTTTTTTTTAAATTAAAAGAGCACATAACTAGGATGAATGTTTGCTTCAGACGCTCTGAACTGAACAAGGTGAATCTGCACCCCCGGGATGCTGTTATTGGATGTCCATTTGCCAATACCTGCCAGCATCTCCAGATCCATAATGGCTCCAGTTCATCCTCGATTGTAACACTCAAACAGAAAACTATCCAAAAATTGACCACTCATCTTTGGACCCAACCTCCATCTGTTTCACGATCCTGATGCTCCACTGTCAGGGTCCAAGCCGCTCTGTGCCAAACGTATTGACAGCCGTCAATGTTCGACTTGATCAAATGCTACCACAACAGTCAGAGGCCATCAGTGGTCAAGGCATCCTCATCGGCAGGATCCATCGTCTCTATTTACACAGTCCATCCTCTTTAAACTGTGCTATTGATCTTGGCCTAGGTCATGGAGGTTTGGCATCAAGGTAGGGGAGAGGTGGAGGGGTGGTGGATGGGAGAGTGAGGACAGAGGAGGGAGGGAATAAGGACACAGAGGAAGAGGTTTCCCCTGGGTGTCTCTAGTGCCAGTTTCTTCTTATTTAGCATTTGACCCTGGTCTTGGCTTTACTGCTCAATGCAGCTGCCTTACGTTCAGCATATAGTCAATGGCTGCCAATATTTTGAATGAAGACTTGTCACTGCTCTTCAACGAAAGCTTAAACATACACTACACAAACAGGCTTGATCTATCTGAGGTCAAAGGTTCCATTTTTCCTTTCTTTTCCTACGAACTCCTTTTCTATATTTCCGTCGGGCAAATATTTGAGTAAAAGACAATGTCCAACAACAGCCCAGATTCCTTCTCTCCAGATTATGTGTCGCTCTGCACCTCCGCACTCGCAGTTCAATTACGGGCATTTCTCGCGGACGCCTGTTGCTGTCGTTATTTTACTGCTCCGCGCTTCACTCCATTAGCGACACCACTGCCAGAGCGGAGCCGATAAACCATCTGGCCAGGCTCCTGAAACAGATAGCAGCCTCTTAATGGAGTGAAAAAGTAAAAGCAATTAATGTCACATTAGCACATCACTAATAAGGCCTGCCCTCCAGTATGCTGCGGCGAGAATAATCGGTTGGTTCAGACTGAGATGCATCCCAACAACCCTTCACTGGTGGCACAGATGAGTCCTGAACGAGGCCGTGTTAGGAGAATCAATTTACACAAATGAACGCTTTCGGGCCACCTGGTCATTCACTTGGAATGTAACGTCAATGTCAAGTTCTTTTTACAATATTATTCAAGCTAGAAATGATGGATTTTCTGGCCTTTTAATGGGCGGCACAACAAGCTGTCATAACACTGACGTCACCCCATAAAGCTGATGCGGTGAATGCGTTAGCAACATCAACATTCATTTGCAGTTGTGTGTCTGAAAAATGTCATGTTGATGTGACGTTCACTCTGTCTTTTTGTGTATTTGCTTAGTTTTTGGTCTCCACCACCTGCTGAGAAGAATGCCTTGCTCTTTAGCTGCTAAATGCCCCACTATGTTCACCAGCTGGTTGCTAACATTGTCTATCTGCTGTTTTGTGCATGGCAGGCCCAGTTGTTTCACTATGATTAGTATTTTCAACGTTAGCTTAACTTTTGCTAATTAGCACCGAGCACAAAGATCAGATGTCGGGAATGTCATGAGTTTTGTCTACATTTAGTTTTGATTTAGCTTTGATATATTACATCATCTGTGAATATTTCTGCCTGTGTCACATCCATACATTCATAATAGAGCTAGATAGTAGATGCAAGATGGCGCCCCTACAGTCTGATGCATAAATCAAAATAGACTTTACACTGTGATGTCATAGCTTTTTAAAATTGCTTTTTTGGCGGGAGGGAAGTTTCACAAATACAAAACCATCATAGATCAAACATTCATAACAGAAAGAGTCATAAGAGAGCTTGTTTGCAGTTTGAGGTGGGCTGTCAACCTCTTCACAGACTTCTTGCAAGTTGCCACTTGGCAAAGTTGAAAGAAAAGCAAAGCAGCACCGGTGTGTCCAGATATATAGTACATACTTGGTCCCATGATTCACGCTACATCACAGTGTCATCAGACTACACCTGTACTCCATATTGGCGGCTATTACACAGTCTGTGTTTAAAATGAATGAACAGAAATATGAAATGTGGACAGTCAGTCCCACGTTGTTGAATATACATGCTCTCCTCACCAGCAAAACATATCTTTTCATATCATATATAAAAATAGATGCTATATCTGTGTTCGTATTTTGCTACCGTGGCAGCAAGATGCGGCCATATGGACTTCTAATCTGTGCGGAAATTCGTTCCAAGTGAAACCATAAGATCCAACCCCTCTTGTTTCCTCTCTAGCACCACAGGCAGAAATCCTTTTATGAAACGTACAATAGATGTCATTCAGCTCTCGATAACAAACATGGCAGCTCCTGTACAGTAGCTGTGTGTGTGATTCTTACGGCCTCGCTGAACCCCCCACATTGTTGTCGTGACCTCCCTCACTTTCAGCTCTTGTCTTTGAACTGTAATTCAAACTTCACACAATGGCAGCTCCGTCTCAGGAGCCTTCCCCGAGACAATGCACGTCCTTTCTGGCTTGAATGAGACTCGGGTTTTAAGATCTGGCTTAATTGTTGTCTTTTCCCTGTGTTTAATTATAAAAACACCAAAGCCACTGTCATCGCCGCCGTTCTAATTCCACCATGTTCCGCTAATTATGTTGTGTTAATAGAGGTTTTTCTGTTGTGGCGTCACACTCATTAACTCAGCGGTGACACTGCCCTTAATTGGATAAGAGGCCATTAAGTCACTTTTCTTTGATTAGAATTATTGCTTCTTTATAAACATCAACCCTGACACTAACTGGTTCAAAGCACATGAAACCACAGTAGACAAAGCTCTCACCATGGTGTGTGTTGCCTTTTGTACCTGTTTTACACTGTAAAAAAAGTCTGTGCATTTTTTTGTTGTTGTTGTTTTTAATTTGGTGGGTGCTACATTTCTAGAGTCGAGCTGTAAATCAGGAATGTGATAATTGGGTTATTGCCTGCTGTGTTAAAAGTCACTGAAAGGTTGAGACAGCTTAAAATTACTATTAGTAATAGCAGTAGCACTGATACTGATGGATCCACAACAGATCAATGTTCTCCAAGAACTTGCTTGGGTACCAGCATATTGTTGTGATTATAAACCTGGCAGTTTTAGAACAGTATTTTGACTATTATAAAATAAAAAATACAAATAGATAATGAAAACAACCAATAACTGCAGTCTTTGCAATTTTAGGCCTGTGTATTTGTAAGAAAGCATTGTTTGGACAAATTCAAGGTCACTTCATTGTATTTGCACAAATCAATATCATTCCATTTCCCTAAACAACCCCCCCCGAAAATACACAAGACCTTATGTAAAACTAGAATTGCAGTCGATAGAGTGCATACCTCCGCAATGGCCCAACCAGCCACCTAAATATACCATTTCTTTCATCAACATTCATGCATCCTTCCCTTAGAAATGAATGAACGTCTTCCATTGTTAAAGGAAGTAAGAAAAAAATCCTAGATCCATCCCTTTATCTGAATCCACACCAAAAGTTAATGGTGTCGATTCTGAGACTCGTCCTCCATCTAAATTTTATTGACAAACCAACCAACCAACCAACCAACCAACAAATGGACATGGTGAGAACATAACCTCTTTGGTGAAGGGGATTAAAGCTGAAGACTATATTTTAAGTATTCAAAATCACTGAATTATTATGAGGTTTAATCCCCAAGCAGCCAGAATATTACCATTACTTTAACAGACATATTTTTTTTACAGTGTAGCTCTATAAAGGCCATAACCGAAATGTAAAAAAAAAAAAGTTGCTTCAAATCTTCAGACGTATTATCACACATTAGAAATCACCTCATCACAGCTGCACACAAAGAAAAACCTGTGCACAATGACTTCTTCTGTATCATGGGGAGATGTGTCGCTGACTGCTGCATGCTCTTGTTGCAGATACAGCTCAGCTCTGTAGGTTTAATAAGGATCAGTCTGGAAAGAGAAGCTCTACAAACCTCCAAAATGTCAGACACTGCAGTATCATCACTCACAGTAAATGGGCTTCTTTTCCCAGCGTCTCCCTTTGTCTTTTCTTTTTTCTTCTTTTTTTTTGTGATCCTCCTGGGTCCGGAGCACAGCGGTGATGCCGTGAGCTGATATGCAATTATTTAAAGCAGCTTGTAGAAATACAAACTCTCAGGTCAGCTGATGGAGCAACAGACTGATGTGTATCTGCTGAATTGAATTCACCTTATCTTATTTAAGAGGAAGGCAAAAACCCCACTACGGGTTGACCGTGTTGTCGAATCAATAGCACCGCCTGCCACCATGTTTAAACATCTCAACGTTAATATCAAGCAGACCTCCACTTAACATGCGGCCCAGCAGAGACAGAAAGCAGACTGACACCACCACTGCTTTCCAATCCCCAGTACCCCTGTTCCCATACCCACACATGCCCTCAATTACCCTATGAGCACCGCATGTGCAACATCATTAATAAGATCCACTAATAATGGTGGCGAGCTCCATTGGCCGTGAGTGAGATTTGACTAATTACTGTAATTGTATTGGAGTCATGCTCATTAAATATGAAAATTGTGTTCTGTGAAATGAATGGGGTTTCATGATCACTCTTGTACAGGACAGGCAAGAAATAAATTAGAGAACAGTTTCTCGTTGCACAATTAACTACAGCACACACACAGCTACCTGCCACACCCCGCGGTCTGGTAATATGGTGTGTGTGTGTGTGTGTGTGTGAGTGCATGTGTGTTTTTGTGGATGTTTGCCAGTTTGCCATTACTTGTTGCTTATGATTCTCTACACACGCTGAATGCATGACCCGCTTGCTCGTGAAACGTGGAAATGTTAATACTGCACGGAGCATATAATTGCAATTGTAATTTTTTTTTCTATACAGAAGTTTTTTCAGCTACATTTAATTCATTTTTTCATTTGATTTGATATTAGTTTTACATTATAGCAAGTGTTTTGCTTTTTTTTCTGGCACAGTTCAACATATGAATGAACAAGACTGTGCCAAAATATTTACATGGACAAAAATCCCTTTATTTATCACACTTTTTAAAAAAATCTTTGTTCATCATTCATTTATTCAGTTAACTGAAAAAACAAAAAGTCATACTCAGAATACTAATTTCTAGTAAAAATACCTCATTATACAATCACCCAGAATGTTGAATTCATTGAGATATACGATGCTCGTTTTTAGACTGTTTTGCTCCATTTGCATTTTTTCTGAACTTATTGCAAGCAAGAATTAATACATGAATTAAATTATGATCCTATAAATACACACATGTGCTATCTTTGGCATAATTGTAGCAGAAAAGAACCAAATGCAAGTTCTGGGCAAGCCTCACTGAAAAGGTAATATCTGGAGACAGGCTGAAGGAAAAACCAAGAGCCAAGGAAATGCAAAACATTCAAAAACTAAACCAAGTACAATAAGAATAAAGTACAGAGAACACAGGCAGGACCACAGATGAAACATGCAGAACAAACACAGAGCAAACAACGAGCTGACAGCCTGAGAGAGAGAAAACACATAAATACACAGGAGACTAATCAGAGACAGGTAAAACTAATCAGGGCCACGACAAGGGAGGGGAAACAAGACAAAGATAGGAAGTAACAACACTCAACCTTAAAGAAATAAAAGCGGTAACATTAAAATGAATCCCAACATCATGTCAATCTTTGGAAATTATCCAGATGCTCATTACAATTCATATTAGTACAGTAGTCATAACAGAACTTGTTATAAAAGTACTAATAAATCATAGTATTCATCAGGGACTATGCAGCCAAGTATTGAGTTGATCGCAGACTATTCTGGTACTTGATCAATCGGCTTGAAAAAAATGAATATATTCAATCTAAAGCTCATCAATACTTTGCATGTTTTTTTTTCAAAGAATATGAGGTATAGGACAAATTTTCCACTACGCGTGATGAGCAGCTTCCAATCCAAACCGTCTCCGTATGTGCCCGTGACTCTTTACTGTAACTTTTGCTCATAATTCTTTCTATCATCTCTGGGGATTTGAAGCAGCTGTCAGGACTCCAGAGCCTAGACGACAGAGTCTGGGAGTGGCTACGTCCCCGAGGAGCAGAGCACCCCCCCGCCCCCACCTCCACCACCCCCGCCACCAGCAGCAGCACCTCCCCTCCCCTCTTGTTTCTGCATGCTCAAGTTGTTTGAGAAATCTTGCAATGCAAATGCGGTACTTACCTTTTACCGCCCAGTAACAAAACTGTGTCACACTCGGTGCCTTCCTGCGAGAAGCCCTGATTTTGTCGGAGGAGATATAGAAGGTGAGGAGAGGCAGGTAAACAAAGCATAATGTGGAGGTCAAATGCTAATGAGCGCTCCATTTGTTACGTCTGGCTCCCTGCAAAGGCAACAACGTCAGAGGGGCCCAGACATAATAAATCATCCAAATAAATAATAAGCTTTAAGATTCCGAGAAGACTTTGCCGTATTTCCTCATGCCGGTGAATTTACAGACAAGTCCTGATTCCTCCCATGTGGCCTTAATTTGAATCGTCCCACTTTAAGGCTTGAGACAGCAAGATGCTTGCAAGTCCATTTTCAGGCCTAACACCCTCCCATATAATTTCCATCTGCTCGCTGGTTAATAGGGTAAGACCAGAGAGAACCCCTCGCTATGTAACTTGCTTTAGCTGAGATACAGGCCATAATGCTGCAAGACTTGAACAGATGCAATGCCATGCGGGGTTTGCAGCTGTTGCGAGGCCTTAGAAAAACCCACAGCTGCCCCCTCTCCGTCTCAGTCCCCGAGTGAGAAGGAGACTGAAAGACGGACGTGACTGATGAGGTGGTGAAACACGCGAAGAGGCAGGTGGATGAGGGGTATCACAGGTAGCAGAGTGCACCATTTTAATGCATATGTGATCGTTTGTTTCCACGCCACCGTCACTCAGCCACTAAAGCCGGCCTATAGATGGCGCTCAATTCATTTTGAAAGCACGCCGGCCCTTTCTAAGGGCTGTCCATCACAAAGTGCCACGGACTGCATTGGTGGCGGGGATGAGCTGCGGAGAAAGGCACCCTTACCTGTCCTTGAGCCAGGCGACAGAGGGAAAAAAAAAAGAAAAAAAAAAAAGAGTAGATTCAGCATGTATGTGCGCTGTAGCCGGGAGCCATAAATCATGACCTTCTTCAATTTACACAGGGAGCATATTGATGGTTTCCTATCTCCTTCACTCACTTTCACCTAGTTACATTGTCTAAGACAACACCACTCCGGGTAACCATGACTGACACTTTACAGCCTATTCTCAGTGGACTCTCACCTCAGCCGCTGAATAATCCTCACATGAGTCAAAGGAAGGAGTGCGAGCGCATGGCGGTGGAGCTGGGGCCGGTGGTGACAGTACAAGGTTGCACTAACACTGTGATCATAGATTTTCTGAAAGGGGTAGGCAACAAGGTTGGCTGATTAACAGGCCGCAGTGTGACAGTGTCAATGCCCCTTCTGAAGCACAGACAGGCCTGATGACTGGCGACAATTTAAGGAGAATAAAACACGGTTTACAAGACGGGAAGTCACGCTGAGGACAGTGGGCCATGCCCTAATTCCCTTCGACAAGAGTGAAAACAGAGGGAAAAAAAAAATACTCGCTATCCTGTGAGAGTTGTGCTGCAATGATGAGAAGTTCACAAGTCGGGAGATTGTGAGTTTTTTCTTTTGTTTCTGAGCCACTGTGCAGATTTTTCTTCCTTTAAGATGCACTATGTAGCTTTGGAAAACTCAGAAAAGTCACATTTAAAACATAAATTAGGTAATAATAAAAACTCATAACATCATTCATAACTGTCCTCATTTGGGAATAAGGTCCCTAGACAGTTTGAAGCTAGATAGGTGGCTGCTTGGTAAGGTCCTGCAAATATAAACAAAAACAAAAACAAAAAAAAAAAAAAAAACCTGTATGAACTGATCATGTCCTTGAAAAATCAATCAATGTCAGATTTTCTCTTTTGATTAAAATGTCATCCCTAGAACTACGTAGTGCACCTTTATTAGCGTCAGTTATTTCCCATCTATGGAAGCTTATCTCCGCCACACAAGAAGGAAAGTAGATCAGATCAACACAACATATTTTTCTTATAACTGCATGTTTTAACAATATACCATGATATTTTTCAACCCAATCGCCAAAATCAACGTTGCCACAGATCTGTTAAAACTCAATGTGTCTTTATGTTGCAACTTTACTTTCCTTTAGGTTGAATTGCACATTTTTCACTTGTCACAATGCTGCGTTTATGATCTGGTTAATCAATATGATCTGGTTACAAATAAGACTTGGTTAGGGTTAGAAAAACATCACATTTTAGCTTAAAACACCAGTTTTGGTCGCCACAGACACACCTACACGTGGCCCAACTTTCATAAGATATTTTTTTGTTTTTTTGCCACAAACACGGGTGGAAAAGGTCTCCTGAAAAATATCCAGTCATGTTGGAATGCCATGGTCCCGCCCCCCCCTCCAAAAAATATATCCAGTGGTGTATTACATACAAATGTTGAAACGCAGACTTGAACTGTGGTCACTGGCTTAGCAGCCTTGTCACCTGAAAACTCCACCAACGTCCCAACAACCTCTGACACAAAAGTCAAGTAATAAACATGTAATCTTAGCATGACATGGCATGTTTTGTGGAAATGTTAGTACAGTACGTGGCCAATGACGTGCAAATTTGAAGATATCTGTGGTTTGCAGAAACGTTAACTGCTAACATTTAATCTTGTGACTGTGCTGTTATTTTCACATTGTTACAAAACACAAAATGTTGTTAACATTATGTGCAACAACATGTGTATATAATGTGTTTATGATTAAATTATATATTTTTGGAATACTTAAAAATGTAACATCATAATTGTTATAACATCAAATGTTTCATGTTATAACAGGATATTTTCTCTTCATAACAAGATACTTTGTTATATTATTATGTTACAATGAGAAATATTTTATGCTATCACAATAACCTATCGAGTTATAATAACATTCAAAGTAAAATGTTTTAAAAAGAAAGCTCACTGTACAATAATATCAGTTATTAAATTATAAAGTTTCACTTCATGACAAGATGAATGCAAAATTGCTGAAAAGGAGTTTGTGTATTGTATTCACATGAAATTGAAATTGTTATAACAATCAACTTTATATGTTATAATGAGATACTGATTAGTTTTTCTTCTTCCAGCGTGGCACCACTACACTGCCATACTCAGCACTCTTTAGGTGTCAAAGGATAACACCTTTACATTCACCACACTGACATACTGGTAATGCTGACACACTGTGCAGAACAATCCACAAGTTAATAAACATCTGTTATTTCCAGCAATAATACGGAGTGGCGAGCGTAGCCGTGCCAAGAGAATAAATAAAAAATGAAAAAGTGACAAGCCCATTTATATGTTTAATTCAATCTTCTGTTGAGAGATCTCTTCGCCGGACATCATAGTTGATTTTGTTTAGAGGAATGGTTTGTGGCAGGCTGATTAAACACAGACTTGCTCCCCCCCCTCCAAACCCCCCATACTGGCTGAAGTTGAAAGCCCAGTAAATGAAATGACTTCCACAGGATTGCACCACAAAGGAAGGGAGTGTGTCAGATGTGCATTCAGCCAGTGTTGTAGCCAACACAAGGTCAAACGGGACGTTGTGTAGACAGCTAACCAACTGACAGTCGGGGGCAGGAGGATGCCGTTACACCCCGAGGCACTGTCTTGCTAAATGTACAAGTGCACACGGACACACACATGCTATATACATGATTGGTCATGCCAGGCACTGTTTGACTGTACAATCCTTATCCTGAGATCAGGACCTGGCTGCACTGTAACACTGAATATAGATGCCTCCACGGAGAGCATGAAATTACTTTTACTGTTATATTATTTTGTGGATATCCACTGAATAAAAAAATCTGATTGTTCACCAACGTATCCAGATGATTTAGACGCAACAGCACACTGCAGAAAAATAATTAAAAAGTTATTTTATTTGCTTGCCTGCTTATGGAAATAAGGCAGAGTGCATCATTAGCATCTTTTAGATCTTCTCTCAAAGTCTTTTTTATGGGACGGAATTTACAATTTCTTTAATAAGTTTTGGGTTTCATTGTTTTACTTTACATTGTTTTATCCAGTGATGTTTTGTAATTTTTCAGTTGTTTAATTTTCATTCATGTTGTTTTTATCTTCTGTTGACTCCTTAAAATGTGTTTATCATGATATTAGTATAGTATATTACATTCATACCTTAAAAAAAGCAACAACATCACAACTATTCTTTAAAATGTACATTTAGTCTACCTACCTTAGTAAGGCTGTTCAAATGTTATTTATGTTGGGGAAAAATGTATATTAAAATCAACATTAATTAAAATATTTGACATTGTATTACAGTATCATTACTGTGGGATGAATATAGTGTCTTAAAATATCTTAAAATCTACTTGTTAAAAACTAAAATGATGTTTCTTCAAATATATAAAGAGCCTCTCCAGTCAAAAAAGTGTTTTTATTTGTTCCTACTTGTTTGAGTCTCACTGTGTGGAATGATGTACATGAAGACTTTGACACGAGAAGGCTGCATTCACATTCACCCACTGAAAGTGTGAACTTCCTCTGTGCTCATTGAAAATCCGACCTTAAGAGGCGGGTCTATGAGCATGATTTGTGACATCATGAATAGTTTGGATCCAATCCTGGTCCAGTCATCAGCAGACACAAGTGTGATATGGAAACTTGAAGGCTCCAGTGCAAATACACACTATTGTCATCTATTCTGGGATTTTTTAAAGAGCAGGAAGAAAAAGGTTCCTTAGTAAGTATTTATAATGTGGTGATTATACATTTCATCCTGCAAAAACCACCATGTCAAACACACATTTGAAAGTGTTTGTGTTTGCCTTAATGCCTGTGTGGAGGAGATGTTTAAGAGTTTAACAAACTGGTGTTAAAATAAACCCACTGAAAAATTATTATCAAGGCATCCATACTCTTACACTGATTACCTCAAACTCCACCAAGTAAAAGTCAACTAATAATTCATATTCTTAATTTTTAGACAACTTAAATATTAATTTATTTGATAATTCCTTTTCGGCAATTTCCAAGTTGGAAAGATGAGATTATTTTTTCCCTCTGCACTTCCTCTATTTTGCGAATCACACTGTAATCAAACATCAGGTTCATGTAGAATAAACCAGGGTGAGGGTGCTTTTTTTGTAAAAAAAAAACCCTTGTCTATCCCGTAAAAAAGTTAAAAGTTAAGGTTAAATACGCTACAAACTTTTTTGGATGATATTCGTTGGCGTAAAGATATTTAAAGAAATAATTTGCAGTGTTTACATAAACCATGTGATTTTATTGTCACTGTACATTCAGTGCACTGTTAGATCTGACTCACTCCAAAAAAAAAAAAAAAAAAAAGCATATATTTACACATGGGTACATTAGGCATGAACACAACAAACAAAACACAAGAAAGAAATGCCACACAATAACTGTCTAGTGAAACCCAGCCAACATTTTCACATTTTTCCCCCCTTTTGTCTCACCAGGACCGTGAACGTGTGTGTGCATAGTCACCCTGTCCTTTTTTCTTTTTTTTTAATCTGAGCATTGGGTAAGTTTATAATTGAAAATGAACCAAAGCTCCCTTTTAACTTGATTCATATATCACAAATTGCTAACGTGTTGCTTTTGAGGGGAGTAAACCTCTCGGGTAAATCACATGTCTACGGTACATACACCTAGCAGAAGTCCTTTATACACCGCGGACCAGAACGGCCAGGGAGGTTCCTCCGTGTTTTATGTAAATCTCGTCATCTCAGAGTGCACAGAGATAAGATAAGTCCGCAAATGGAACAGCGAATAAGCAGCTTTCTCCTCCGAGGAATGTGCTCCCCAATTGCAGTAGGTTCATCTACATTTTTTTTTTTTTTTTTTAATACCCAGTCAGTGATGTCACTTTATTTCTGTGCCACTGATCCCCAGGAGGGAGCCATGGCCCGTTTCCAAACCCTGTGTAATTTTCAAAATAAGAATTGAGGTATAGGGTTCTACGCTACTTCACTCTCGCTATACGTCCTGCTGTGCTGATAACCAAAAATCGATGAGCAGTGAAGGGGACACGAAGACATCGAAAAGAGGAAGAAGAAGAAGAAGAAGAAGAAGAAGAAAATAAAGTATGTCCCACCTTAGACCCAACGTGACTCAATACAGTGATTTATATTATACAGCTGTTCGGGTGGGAGAAATTCATTCAACTTAAACAGGTGATCATAGTTATATCAATGCACAGCAGCTACGGTATAGTACGGTGAAATATGCACAATACATTTGCAGTGTACAGCACTGTACAGGATGTCCACGTTGTAAACAAAGCACAACTAAATGTCGGTCTGATGCTCCACAACACAAGGAACATAGGTGGCCATATTTGCCTTGCATAGCCCAGTGATCGCTCCGTTATGAAACTATTACAGACAACCATGAAATCGCCTTTGTAAAGATTTAGACAAAAAAAAAAAAAAACCCTCCCCAACCGACGCCAACCGAAATAAAACGTCTCTTGTCCCCAAGGTAGAGCCAAAGCAGAAATTTAATTGCTCCATTTCTATTGAGAATTTCAGCTTAGGAGACAATTAGAATTAATTGGATGCAGCGGAACCGTTTTAGAAGTCTGAGAGTAAATTAAGCATTTTTCTTTTATTTTTCTTATATTAGTTTGAGAAGAAGGGGGAAAGTTGGGAAACAATTATCCTGCTATCTAGTCGTCAAAGTGCACAGAGGAGGTGAAGTGAAGGAAGAGAGGAGAGAAGGTCAGGTGTTGTGGGCACAACTGATGAGCTGATTGAAACACTCTCCTTTAGCTATGGCCGATCTGAAAAACGTCACATTTTCTTAATAGCGAGACGTCACACTTTGTCTCATAATCGACAGAGACCGCGTTTAATCAATGCAGGTATTGACCGAACAAAAAAGATCAAATGTTTTCATCTCGTTCGGCCGCTATCGCCACTGTCGTAGAAGGATTGCTCAAACTGAATAGCTGAATTAGCAGAATAAAGATCAAATTATTAATAATGTAATGTCAGGAACATCCAGTTTTATCAGTGTTTGAAGACTCTACACGCTTTGGTTTTGCTACCATACAGAGGTGAAACACCCCTCACTTTCAGCTGGGGATGGGTTTAGCTGGTTACACATTTAGAAGAGTGCATCATGGGAGTTGTATTCTCTACTGTACTGGGTTATAATTATCTATGCATTACATTAGGAGTGAATCAGTAGCGCCTGCTCCTGTGGGGATGTCTTCAAGTGTAGTAACTGGTCGCTTGGCGTTATGTTTTATTCTTGTTTGGGCAGAAAGCTAATGGCACTTGACACTTTAAAAATGCTTTAAAGTGTTCGTTAGGGACAGTATCTGTCTCACTACAGTCCTAAGAGCAGCTCATTAACCTACTGTTGTATTATTTTGATCTTACAATAACATGTCGATAACTGCATCACATTAATCTGATTGCTTGCTTTGAATATTTTGGCAACTGGTTTACAATTGATAGATATTACGCTATAAAAGTCGACTATCACTTCTGGAATATACAGATTTACTAACTTAGTTTTGTGCACCTCAGAGTGTCAGAGTTTGTAGAAACGTACATACAGTGCTAGTCTGAATTATCAGCACCTTGATAATGATGAGCAGGAAATAAACATAACGTCAGAGAGACATCTGTAGTTACCATGTTTCTAAATTTCAGTTTGGATGTCAGTTCAAGTTTGTCTCGGAAACACAAGTGTCATTATATTGTTACACATCAATATCTAAATCTCTAGGAATCTGCTGTATATCTGTATTGCTAAATTCAAGCGTTTTTTCAACATAGTCATCATAAGATTTAAACAATGAAGGAGAAACTCCAGTTGAATTTTGGCCTTGATGATAAAGTTGTTTCAGGAAGGCTAGGTACGGCAACACCACTTGGAAAAAGTACAAGCCAAACTGCAGTCAAACCAGGAATCTATTCAGTTACATTAAGATTAACTTTACATTTGCTAATGATCGTTTTGGACAGTGGTGCATAGTTGTCCGTTGTAGCATGGCATATTCATTCATTCATTTTCATTGATTTTTTTCATATTGCTGTTATTGTGTGCTTTCCAAATATACGTATACAAACTGAACTTTTATGACAGTTCTTCTAGTTTCCATGTCCATAAAGTACCTTTGAATTAAACTGTCAAGAAAAATATGTTATGCTATAACTATGCACCTCAGGCCAAAATTATTATTAACAAATGCAAACAAAGTCATAAAGTAACTTAAAGGATACATATTCCACTAAATTTCAGGATCATTATTTTATTTTGGGTTACTGCAAGAATAGCTTTATATGCTCAGTCTACTCTGTTTGGCCAGCTCACACATGCCTGAGCCAGCACTGCTAATCACAACAGAGCAGCTGTGCTAAATTAATTCTTACCTGCCAAACTAGCTACTAGGCATAAATTATACAAATGTGTGACATGGTGACTTAGTGATGTCACAAAGTCACAGAATTCAAGGCGGGAATACCGACGAGGCATTTAAGGAGCAGTGATTTTGTGGGAAAGAGGAGATTTAATTGATGTGTAATTTACCTTTGTAACTTTATTTAACCTACATAACACACTGAAGGATGGGAAAAAATATAAAACATGTTAGGTCCCCTTTAACTAAGTTCTGGTTTTACAACAGTTCTGTTTGCAGTTCGTCCAAGTGGTGACAACGGAGGCTCTCATGCTATACTAAGATCAGATAGTGAAAATGGTCATAGCCTGTTGAGAACACATGAGGTCTTTTTTAAAATTTTGTCTCACTTGTGAATGGGGACATCAAATGTCAAAGTTGGAAAATTTAACCCGTAGTTCACACTGCTAAAACAAAATACAATATCATGTGTTTAATGTTTACAGTTTGAGTTTGCGATGCTACCATGCAGACTTTGGTATCACATATGAGCAAGAAACAAAAAATGACTAATCTATCACCGAACAATATAGTGACACTTGTTGTTTTGAGAATACAACCTGAACAAATGAGGGGTAAACACAAGAGAAAAAGCAAAATCTATACAACATAATGCAATCTAATACAGCACCATCACAAACTACAGACTGAAAAATGACCAAAGAGTTGAATCAACACAATGTCTGAACATCATAAACTTCACAAAGGTAGTATTTATTGCAGGGCTATCAGGTTCGATTGCATTAGATTGCATAGGTGTTGCTGTTATTGTGTCTTTTACCTGTATTTAAATAAATAAATCTTTTTTTTGAAGAAGCCGTACAGTTTAGGTTAAAAGTTCTGAGTACAGAATATAGCTTATCATGTGTATTTTTCACAGTATGCTTAGTTGCCAATACTCGCGTATGACACTGAACACAGAGAGGAGTGAGGACGGGATTGTAGTCACTATGAGCCAAAAACCACTGACTTGACACTCAGATGCTACCAGACAGAGCTCGCGAGCACGATACCCATTATTGCCGCGTTACTCAAAGATGCTTAGTGCAAACTCTTTTTGAACTTTGATCACTGGCCAGTCATTGTCCTTCTGAAAGCACCAAGTTGACTAAAACCGCTGAGTCAATGAAGCAACTACGAGGTAAATATATTACGAGGAAAATCGAGAATCTTACATACCCGTGGCGGGTAGCGCTTCCTTCGATGATGAATATAAGAATATGCCTAACAATTCACCCCCCCGCCCACCTGCCCAGTGCAATTTCACACAATATACAGTACACGTATTATATGTAGACCAGTTAGAGACTATTGCTTTCACAACTGAGCTTAGAAAATATGAAAGAAACACATAATGTGGCCATGTAGCCGTACAGTTCTTTAGGACATTTATATTAACACACTTCCATTTTTGAGATGAAAATAAGATAAGAAACAAATTCACAGAAGCTTCAGGTGATATAGAGCAATGGGTCTCTGGTTATGATAAGACCGCAGTTGCCTGATCTCTGTACACAACATCTTTATATACATCATCATGATCCCATGTCAATCAGGTTGATATTCACCCTTTTTAAAACCGTCTCAAGTCCCTTTTTCTTTTACATTTATTACCATTTAAAAGTGTTAAAATGACTCAGTAGTCCACAAGCTTTATCCTTTCACCGTCAGTTGGCACACCACCTTTTATTATTTTTTTAATGGGCTGTCCCTCGCCTCCCATTGGGTGATGCAGCTGTCCGTCAAACGTCTGGCCCGGGTGTCAAGCCTTGGCTTCCAGCATCTCGAGGAATAGTTTGTGCATGGGGACTTTGCCCTGCATTTTGATGCTGTAGAAGTGCTGCACGGCCTTGGTGGCGGTCTGACGGAGCAGAGGCAGGGTCATTAGCAGCTTGCCAGCCCGCCGAGGGTCCTCCGGATGCTGGGAGCCCTCAAAGTCCTGCAGGGCCTCATGGAGAGAATCCTGGAGCCTTTGGACCGCCTCGATATTCTCTATGTGCATGGAGTCTGCAGCAAAGAAGGTTGGCAGGGAAGGATGGAAGAAGGAAAGATTGATAATATTTTATAATTAACACATTATAGGGGCCCTGTGGAGTTTTCATGTTTACAAATGATAACAAAAAGTAGTTTTTTTGATAAGTTAAATGATGTCTTGTTTACACTCATGTTTGCTAGCTATCTGTCTGCTCATCCATGCGTTTGCCTGTGCAGTGCTACCTCTGTTGCTGCGTTATAGCTACCAACTGTCCATTAGCGTCACGTGTACCTTACATGCTCACATGCATAGTTGACAAAGAGGCCCGTATGCACACATGTTGCTCCATAGCACTACTAGTGGGCAAATACCCTGCAGTGTACCTTTAAATTACAAAGGTATTAAATGAAAAGCATTTTCTATTGATCTGCAGGATGAAAAATCTAGATCCGCAGCTGCAACAAC